>NW_027197829.1:0-54125 GCF_038502225.1 Cherax quadricarinatus
TCATGTAGCATACCCACACAAATGTTGCCTCTCAGGTAGCATACCCACACAAATGTTGCCTCTCGGGTAGCATACCCACACAAATGTTGCCTCTCGGGTAGCATACCCACACAAATGTTGCCTCTCGAGTAGCATACCCACACAAATGTTGCCTCTCAGGTAGCATACCCACACAAATGTTGCCTCTCGGGTAGCATACCCACACAAATGTTGCCTCTCAGGTAGCATACCCACACAAATGTTGCCTCTCGGGTAGAATACCCACACAAATGTTGCCTCTCGGGTAGCATACCCACACAAATGTTGCCTCTCGGGTAGCATACCCACACAAATGTTGCCTCTCGGGTAGCATACCCACACAAATGTTGCCTCTCGGGTAGCATACCCACACAAATGTTGCCTCTAGGTAGCATACCCACACAAATGTTGCCTCTGAGGTAACTTACCCACACAAATGTTGCCTCTCAGGTAGCATACCCACACAAATGTTGCCTCTCAGGTAGCATACCCACACAAATGTTGCCTCTCAGGTAGCATACCCACACAAATGTTGCCTCTCAGGTAGCATACCCACACAAATGTTGCCTCTCAGGTAGCATACCCACACAAATGTTGCCTCTCAGGTAGCATACCCACACAAATGTTGCCTCTCAGGTAGCATACCCACACAAATGTTGCCTCTCAGGTAGCATACCCACACAAATGTTGCCTCTCAGGTAGCATACCCACACAAATGTTGCCTCTCAGGTAGCATACCCACACAAATGTTGCCTCTCAGGTAGCATACCCACACAAATGTTGCCTCTCAGGTACCATACCCGCACAAATGTTTTCTGTCAGGTAGCATACCCACACAAATGTTGCCTCTCAGGTAGCATGCCCACACAAATGTTGCCTCTCAGGTAGCATACCCACACAAATGTTGCCTCTCAGGTAGCATACCCACACAAATGTTGCCTCTCAGGTAGCATACCCACACAAATGTTGCCTCTCAGGTAGCATACCCACACAAATGTTGCCTCTCAGGTAGCATACCCACACAAATGTTGCCTCTCGGGTAGCATACCCACACAAATGTTGCCTCTCAGGTAGCATACCCACACAAATGTTGCCTCTCAGGTAGCATACCCACACAAATGTTGCCTCTCAGGTAGCATACCCACACAAATGTTGCCTCTCAGGTAGCATACCCACACAAATGTTGCCTCTCAGGTAGCATACCCACACAAATGTTGCCTCTCGGGTAGCATACCCACACAAATGTTGCCTCTAGGTAGCATACCCACACAAATGTTGCTTCTCGTGTAGCATACCCACACAAATGTTGCCTCTCAGGCAGCATACCCACACATATGTTGCCTCTCAGGTAGCATACCCACACAAATGTTGCTTCTCGTGTAGCATACCCACACAAATGTTGCCTCTCAGGCAGCATACCCACACAAATGTTACCTCTCAGGTAGCATACCCACACAAATGTTGCTTCTCAGGTAGCATACCTACACAAATGTTGCCTCTCAGGTAGCATACCCACACAAATGTTGCTTCTCAGGTAGCATACCTACACAAATGTTGCCTCTCAGGCAGCATACCCATACAAATGTTGCTTCTCGTGTAGCATACCGTGTTACGTTTTGAGCCTTTCTTTTCAGAGAGGAGCCCCGTTAGTAACAACAGGTGAAGATCCACTTGGGTCTTCTTACTCTTTTTAAATACACACATATAAATATAAGGCAAAAAAGTTCTATAATGCTTTATCTGGTTTTATTCAGTATAATACTAAGCTTATAAAGTCGCTTAGTAATTTAAATGATTGATAAAATTTAGGTATATCTTTTCTTATAAATTCATATGTACACAATCACTGTAGTTTCATAATCAAAGTCGAGATCAATGAAACACTAGATAGGGTGTCTTTACCACCTCCTCAATCAATTATATACACCACAGCTAGAACTGGTTAGAGACCACCACGAGACTTTAATAGATGGAGAACACAGACGTGGTGTATTGCTTCGTTTATATAGCTGATGGTACAGACGCAACCCGTCAAATATTCCGAGACTGAAGTAATCCAAGCAACCTTGGTTCAACCCAAGAATCCTGGTTCAAAGGTTCTGAGACTTGCAACAAGAGAATAAGGAAGCTCCGTGGCTCGGAGCTTCTCCTCCCGTACGACTGACTCTCGCACCAATCCTTGTCTGCAACGCTCTTGGGCCATGTAGACCCCCTTGCCTGACGTTCCTCAGTAACCTGACAGCAGTGGTACAAGGAGGTGTTGTGCATTCGCTGCCTGGATGAGGTAGAGTGCGGTCGTGCTTTGCACCCCTCTACTGTTTTCCAAAGACGAGCTACTCAGTCAACAACATGGCGCCAGGTGTGCGCAGGAGAGTGAATACTGTGGGCATTGAACTCATTAGTGGGGCTTTAACACCTACGTCAGTCGATGTGTTATTGCCCAAAATTATAAGAGAGACATACGGCATCAGAGACGAGGATTTATATGGAGTGGCACTGAACGGTGTATATAGAATTTTCGTGAAAGTGCTAACTGCTCAAGTATACGAGGCTTCGGTTGATCGTTACCAAGATGTCAGCATTAACGTAACACCGGCAGTGAGGGTCAAGTTGACGGATGTATCACGACATTATTCGTGGGTTAAGCTCCGCAACGTGCCTTTTGAGGCTGATGAGGTAGATATTCGAAATGTATTCGAACGTTATGGAACTGTACACTGGCCCAACCTGGCAAATGGGTAAAAGGAGCTTACACAGGATTTCCTGAGGGTTCTTTTAATCTCAAGATGACGCTAAGGCATCCTATACCCTCGTGTGTATATCTCGAGGAGTTTAGAACCCAGGTAATGGTAGCGTATGCGGGGCAGAGACGTATGTGCCGACTGTGTGGCGAATATGACCATATGGCGGCAGACTGTGGCAAGCGGAGTATGGCTCCTGGGCCGGCAAGGGGCGGAGCACCTGCGCATGAGCACCCGATGCCTAAGGAAGAACGGGGGCAAGGAGGAGGGCGTGGTCGCATGTGGAGTGAAGAGGTGGTGGCTCCTCCTGTGGAATCGGAAGGATTAGTGGTGATCCATGAATCACCTGGCCCATCAACAGTACAGTTGTCAAGTGAGGAGGTGCAGGAGGGCGCAGCAGTGAAGGCTATTGAGGAGGAGTTGGAGACGGTGATACAGGCTATGTTACAGTCTACGCAGGTGGAGAGTTACAGCGAACAAGAACCTGGGATCAAGGCAGAAGGTGTGTGTGGGGAAGGGGAGGATCAGGTGGCACCTGTGGTGGACAGTGCGAGTGCCATGGAAGGACATGGAGGCGGATTAAGGGTGGTGGCTCCCAGGACTCAGATATGGAAACTGAGGGAGCTACAAGGAAAAGGGCAGCAGCGTCAGATTCGGATGATGTTCTGACGCCGGCGCAAAGGCCGGGGAAAAAAGACATGGGGTTATGGTACCCAGAGTGACTCTGCGAGAGGGCCACAACAGAAGGGGGGGGATGGTTGGGAAGGAGGGTGGAGTATGTGGCAAAGGCACAGTCCAGGGGAACGGTCTGAAAGGGAAGAATCTTGACATGAGGCGGGGAAGGAAACCTTAAACTGGCCTCAGGTGTGTAACAATAAATATTAATGGTCTGTGTGATGGTGTTAAACGTGAGTGCTTCAGGATGTTATTGAATAGGTACAAGGTTGACATAGCTTTTGTGCAGGAGCACAATTTTAAGCTTGGTCGTGAATTAGTGGTGCCTGGGTATCAGGCTTATGTGTTGCCGTCTGAGCGTTTAAAAGGAGTTGTGGGTGTGTTGATCAGGGAGGCGAGCCCGTTTGTATTGCATAGGAAAGAGGGGGGGGGGGAGAGTATTATGTGTGGAAGGATGGTGGATGGGAGAGAGAGTGGTGTTTGTGTGTGTGTATGCCCTAGCAGAAAGTGAGGTGAAAGTGAAGATGGATTTTGTGCGGGAGGAGCTCGTGTACTACCTACGCACGTTACCGTCTGTGGCGATTGTGGGGGGGGGAATTGTGGAATTGTGTAATTAAGAGGACAGACGTGGAACCCAGAGGAGCGGGATATTTTTCCTCAGTCTTGGGGGGCCTGCTTAGAGATCTTCAGTTACGTGATGCTTTCGGGGGAGTTCTGTGGGAGGTGGAACATACGATTATAAGAAGGGGATATGCGGCTCGTTTGGACAGGTTATATTTATCTCAGAGGGTTTTGGTAGAGTCTTTTAAAACTATTGAGATGGTGTCTTCCGATCATAGGGCGGTATTAGTGGAGGTGGGATGGGATGCTTTGGCTCGTAGGCAGGGAAGTTATTGGAAACTGAACAGGGGAGGGAGTGGAAGCGTTTGCAATATTTTGGGAACAGCTCTGTGCAGACAGAAGGACTGAGGAAGATGTGGTAGGATGGTGGGATAGTGTGGCTAAGTTAAGAATACGTCAATTTTATGTGAGGGAGGGCAAACGCATTAATCAATTGCGGTATGGTTTGTCAAATTATTTAGAATCTAGATTACGGGATTGTTACGAGGGGGGGGCGGTGGCCGGGGTGTACCCGGTGGAGGATATACACATGTTGAAGGACAGGATACGGGATTTGCAAGAAGAACGGGTACAGGCGGGGTTGGACGAAGTACTCTGGGGCGACAAGCCATCAGCTTGTGTGCTGCGAGGACAGAAGGTACGACAGCGAACGACTACAATACCGGGTTTGCAAGTCATATCTTCTGTGGGGGGTTTCAGAGAGGGTCAGGTATTAAGGGACACCAAGGGGATGAGTGCATATGCAGATAGATGGTTTGAGGAATACGGGAAAAGTAGTTGGGTGGATGGCGAGGTTCTTGGGAAGGTATGTGAGTATGTGCCGTGCAAACTGGGGAGGAGTGATCGGGAGGCGCTGGGTGGGGTCATTGAGGAGGGGAAAATATGGAGAGCCCTTATGGACATGAGGAAGGGTAAGGCACCCGGGATCGATGGTTTACCAAGCGAATTGTATGTACAGCACTGGGGTCTGCTTAGGGGTTTCCTAGTAAGGTTAATGAATGCCATGAAAGACGGAGGTAAGATGGGAGAATCTCAGGCAACGGCGGTGGTGGTGTTGGTCCCAAAGGGTAAACAGCAGAGTACCCTTCGGGATTACCGAGCCATTTCGTTGCTTTGTGCTGATTATAAATTATTTGTGAAAATTCTTGAGAATCGGCTTAAATGTGTTGTGGGGAGGGTCGTGTTTGAGTCTCAGTTTGGTTTACCTGGTAGGTCAATGGGCGAGGGGCACGGGATTATCAAGGGTTTCCTGGAGGACATGGAAAGGGGAAGAGGGGCTTTGGTGGCGTTGGATTGGCAAGGGGCTTATGATAGGGTGGAAAGAAAGGCTTTGAGGGATATTCTCCTACGACAGGGGCTTGGCGAAGAAATAGTGGGGTGGGTGGATACGTTGTACTCAAACGCGAAGGTAAGGGTGCAAATCAATGGGTGTGTGGGGGGGGGAGTCAACATGGAGCGGGGTCTTCGGCAGGGATGTCCATTATCACAACTATCGTTTGCATGTGTTCAGGATCCCTTTTATAGGATGGTGGAGGATCGTCTAAGGACGGGGGGGAGGGATGGTGAGCTGAAGCCGTGGCCTGGTTTGGTGGGCTATGTTGATGATACAACTATTTTGGTAAGTGAGGAGACACGGTTAGGACTTTTGGGGGAAGTTGTACACAATTTTGGGAGAGCTACTGGGATGAAGGTAAATCTGGAAAGGGCAATGCAGCATACCCACACAAATGTTGTCTCTCAGGTAGCATACCAATACAAATGTTGCCTCACAGGTAGCATACCCACACAAATGTTGCCTCTCAGGTAGCATACCCACACAAATGTTGCCTCTCAGGTAGCATATCCACACAAATGTTGCCTTTCAGGTAGCATACCCACACAAATGTTGCCTCTCAGGTAGCATATCCACACAAATGTTGCCTCTCAGGTAGCATACCCACACAAATGTTGCCTCTCAGGTAGCATACCCACACAAATGTTGCCTCTCAGGTAGCATATCCACACAAATGTTGCCTCTCACGTAGCATACCCACATAAATGTTTCCTCTCAGGTAGCATACCCACACAAATGTTGCCTCTCAGGTAGCATACCCGCTCAAATGTTGCCTCTCAGGTAGCATACCCACACAAATGTTGCCTCTCAGGTAGCATACCCACACAAATGTTGCCTCTCAGGTAGCATACCCACACAAATGTTGCCTCAGGTTGCATACCCCCACAAATGTTGTCTTAAGCAGCATACCTACACAAATGTTGTCTTAGGTAGCATACCCACACAAATGTTGCCTCTCAGGTAGCATACCCACACAAATGTTGCCTCTCAAGAAGCATACCCACACAAATGTTGCCTCTCAGAAAGCATACCCACACAAATGTTGCCTCTCAGGTAGCATACCCACACAAATGTTGCCTCTCAGGTAGCATACCCACACAAATGTTGCCTCTCAGGAAGCATAACCACACAAATGTTGCCTCTCAGGTAGCATACCCACACAAATGTTGCCTCTCAGGAAGCATACCCACACAAATGTTGCCTCTCAGGTAGCATACCCACACAAATGTTGCCTCTCAGGTAGCATACCCACACAAATGTTGCCTCTCAGGTAGCATACCCACACAAATGTTGCCTCTCAGGTAGCATACCCACACAAATGCTGCCTCTCAGGAAGCATACCCACACAAATGTTGCCTCTCAGGAAGCATACCCACACATATGTTGCCTCTCAGGTAGCATACCCACACAAATGTTGCCTCTCAGGTAGCATACCCACACAAATGTTGCCTCTCAGGAAGCATAACCACACAAATGTTGCCTCTCAGGAAGCATACCCATACAAATGTTGCCTCTCAGGAAGCATACCCACACAAATGTTGCCTCTCAGGTAGCATACCCACACAAATGTTGCCTCTCAGGAAGCATACCCACACAAATGTTGCCTCTCAGGTAGCATACCCACACAAATGTTGCCTCTCAGGTAGCATACCCACACAAATGTTGCCTCTAGGTAGCATACCCACACAAATGTTGCCTCTCAGGTAGCATACCCACACAAATGGTGCCTCTCAGGTAGCATACCCACACAAATGTTGCCTCTCAGGTAGCATACCCACACAAATGTTGCCTCTCAGGTAGCATACCCACAGAAATGTTGCCTCTAGGTAGCATACCCACACAAATGTTGCCTTTAGGTAGCATACCCACACAAATGGTGCCTCTCAGGCAGCATACCAACACACATGTTGTCTCCCAGGTAGTATACCAATACAAATGTTGCCTCTCAGGTAGCATACCCACACAAATGTTGCCTCTCAGGTAGCATACCCACACAAATGTTGCCTCTCAGGTAGCATACCCACACAAATGTTGCCTTTCAGGTAGCATACCCACACAAATGTTGCCTCTCAGGTAGCATATCCACACAAATGTTGCCTCTCATGTAGCATACCCACATAAATGTTTCCTCTCAGGTAGCATACCCACACAAATGTTGCCTCTCAGGTAGCATACCAGCTCAAATGTTGCCTCTCAGGTAGCATATCCACACTAATGTTGCCTCTCAGGTAGCATACCCACACAAATGTTGCCTCTCAGGTAGCATACCCACACAAATGTTGCCTCTCAGGTAGCATACCCACACAAATGTTGCCTCTCAGGTAGCATACCCACACAAATGTTGCCTCTCAGGTTGCATACCCCCACAAATGTTGTCTTAAGTAGCATACCCACACAAATGTTGTCTTAGGTAGCATACCCACACAAATGTTGCCTCTCAGGTACCATACCCACACAAATGTTGCCACTCAGGAAGCATACCCACACAAATGTTGCCTCTCAGGAAACATACCCACACAAATGTTGCCTCTCAGGTAGCATACCCACACAAATGTTGCCTCTCAGGTAGCATACCCACACAAATGTTGCCTCTCAGGAAGCATAACCACACAAATGTTGCCTCTCAGGAAGCATACCCACACAAATGTTGCCTCTCAGGAAGCATACCCACACAAATGTTGCCTCTCAGGTAGCATACCCACAAAAATGTTGCCTCTCAGGAAGCATAACCACACAAATGTTGCCTCTCAGGAAGCATACCCACACAAATGTTGCCTCTCAGGAAGCATACCCACACAAATGTTGCCTCTCAGGTAGCATACCCACACAAATGTTGCCTCTCATGAAGCATAACCACACAAATGTTGCCTCTCAGGAAGCATACCCACACAAATGTTGCCTCTCAGGTAGCATATCCACACAAATGTTGCCTTTCAGGTACCATACCCACACAAATGTTGCCTCTCAGGTAGCATATCCACACAAATGTTGCCTCTCAGGTAGCATACCCACACAAATGTTGCCTCTCAGGTAGCATACCCACACAAATGTTGCCTCTCAGGTAGCATATCCACACAAATGTTGCCTCTCACGTAGCATACCCACATAAATGTTTCCTCTCAGGTAGCATACCCACACAAATGTTGCCTCTCAGGTAGCATACCCGCTCAAATGTTGCCTCTCAGGTAGCATACCCACACAAATGTTGCCTCTCAGGTAGCATACCCACACAAATGTTGCCTCTCAGGTAGCATACCCACACAAATGTTGCCTCTCAGGTTGCATACCCCCACAAATGTTGTCTTAAGCAGCATACCTACAAAATGTTGTCTTAGGTAGCATACCCACACAAATGTTGCCTCTCAGGTAGCATACCCACACAAATGTTGCCTCTCAAGAAGCATACCCACACAAATGTTGCCTCTCAGAAAGCATACCCACACAAATGTTGCCTCTCAGGTAGCATACCCACACAAATGTTGCCTCTCAGGTAGCATACCCACACAAATGTTGCCTCTCAGGAAGCATAACCACACAAATGTTGCCTCTCAGGTAGCATACCCACACAAATGTTGCCTCTCAGGAAGCATACCCACACAAATGTTGCCTCTCAGGTAGCATACCCACACAAATGTTGCCTCTCAGGTAGCATACCCACACAAATGTTGCCTCTCAGGTAGCATACCCACACAAATGTTGCCTCTCAGGTAGCATACCCACACAAATGTTGCCTCTCAGGTAGCATACCCACACAAATGCTGCCTCTCAGGAAGCATACCCACACAAATGTTGCCTCTCAGGAAGCATACCCACACAAATGTTGCCTCTCAGGTAGCATACCCACACAAATGTTGCCTCTCAGGTAGCATACCCACACAAATGTTGCCTCTCAGGAAGCATAACCACACAAATGTTGCCTCTCAGGAAGCATACCCATACAAATGTTGCCTCTCAGGAAGCATACCCACACAAATGTTGCCTCTCAGGTAGCATACCCACACAAATGTTGCCTCTCAGGTTGCATACCCCCACAAATGTTGTCTTAAGTAGCATACCTACACAAATGTTGTCTTAGGTAGCATACCCACACAAATGTTGCCTCTCAGGTAGCATACCCACACAAATGTTGCCTCTCAAGAAGCATACCCACACAAATGTTGCCTCTCAGGTAGCATACCCACACAAATGTTGCCTCTAGGTAGCATACCCACACAAATGTTGCCTCTCAGGTAGCATACCCACACAAATGTTGTCTCTCAGGTAGCATACCAATACAAATGTTGCCTCTCAGGTAGCATACCCACACAAATGTTGCCTCTCAGGTAGCATACCCACAGAAATGTTGCCTCTAGGTAGCATACCCACACAAATGTTGCCTTTAGGTAGCATACCCACACAAATGGTGCCTCTCAGGCAGCATACCAACACACATGTTGTCTCCCAGGTAGCATACCAATACAAATGTTGCCTCTCAGGTAGCATACCCACAAAAATGTTGCCTCTCAGGTAGCATACCCACACAAATGTTGCCTCTCAGGTAGCATACCCACACAAATGTTGCCTTTCAGGTAGCATACCCACACAAATGTTGCCTCTCAGGTAGCATATCCACACAAATGTTGCCTCTCATGTAGCATACCCACATAAATGTTTCCTCTCAGGTAGCATACCCACACAAATGTTGCCTCTCAGGTAGCATACCAGCTCAAATGTTGCCTCTCAGGTAGCATATCCACACTAATGTTGCCTCTCAGGTAGCATACCCACACAAATGTTGCCTCTCAGGTAGCATACCCACACAAATGTTGCCTCTCAGGTAGCATACCCACACAAATGTTGCCTCTCAGGTAGCATACCCACACAAATGTTGCCTCTCAGGTTGCATACCCCCACAAATGTTGTCTTAAGTAGCATACCCACACAAATGTTGTCTTAGGTAGCATACCCACACAAATGTTGCCTCTCAGGTAGCATACCCACACAAATGTTGCCTCTCAGGAAGCATACCCACACAAATGTTGCCTCTCAGGTAGCATACCCACACAAATGTTGCCTCTCAGGTAGCATACCCACACAAATGTTGCCTCTCAGGTAGTATACCCATACAAATGTTGCCTCTCAGGTAGCATACCCACACAAATGTTGCCTCTCAGGAAGCATACCCACACAAATGTTGCCTCTCAGGAAACATACCCACACAAATGTTGCCTCTCAGGTAGCATACCCACACAAATGTTGCCTCTCAGGTAGCATACCCACACAAATGTTGCCTCTCAGGAAGCATAACCACACAAATGTTGCCTCTCAGGAAGCATACCCACACAAATATTGCCTCTCAGGAAGCATACCCACACAAATGTTGCCTCTCAGGTAGCATACCCACACAAATGTTGCCTCTCATGAAGCATAACCACACAAATGTTGCCTCTCAGGAAGCATACCCACACAAATGTTGCCTCTCAGGAAGCATACCCACACAAATGTTGCCTCTCAGGTAGCATACCCACACAAATGTTGCCTCTCAGGTAGCATACCCACACAAATGTTGCCTTTCAGGTAGCATACCCACACAAATGTTGCCTTTCAGGTAGAATACCCACACAAATGTTGCCTCTCAGGTAGCATACCCACACATATGTTGCCTCTCAGGTAGCATACCCACACAAATGTTGCCTTTCAGGTAGCATACCCACACAAATATTGCCTCTCAGGTAGCATACCCACACAAATGTTGCCTCTCAGGTAGCATACCCACACAAATGCTGCCTCTCGGGTAGCATACCCACACAAATGTTGCCTCTCGGGTAGCATACCCACACAAATGCTGCCTCTCGGGTAGCATACCCACACAAATGTTGCCTCTCAGGTAGCATACCCACACAAATGTTGCCTCTAGGTAGCATACCCACACGAATGTTGCCTCTCAGGTAGCATACCCACACACATGCTGCCTCTCGGGTTGCATACCCACACAAATGTTGCCTCTAGGTAGCATACCCACACAAATGTTGCCTCTAGGTAGCATACCCACACAAATGGTGCCTCTCAGGCAGCATACCCACAAAATGTTGTCTCTCAGGTAGCATACCAATACAAATGTTGCCTCTCAGGTAGCATACCCACACAAATGTTGCCTCTCAGGTAGCATACCAATACAAATGTTGCCTCTCAGGTAGCATACCCACACAAATGTTGTCTCTCAGGTAGCATACCAATACAAATGTTGCCTCTCAGGTAGCATACCCACACAAATGTTGCCTCTCAGGTAGCATACCCACACAAATGTTGCCTCTCAGGTAGCATACCCACACAAATGTTGCCTCTCAGGTAGCATATCCACACAAATGTTGCCTCTCAGGTAGCATACCCGCTCAAATGTTGCCTCTCAGGTAGCATATCCACACTAATGTTGCCTCTCAGGTAGCATACCCACACAAATGTTGCCTCTCAGGTAGCATACCCACACAATTGTTGCCTCTCAGGTAGCATACCAACATAAATGTTGCCTCTCAGGTAGCATACCCACACAAATGTTGCCTCTCAGGTTGCATACCCCCACAAATATTGTCTTAAGTAGCATACCTACACAAATGTTGTCTTAGGTAGCATACCCACACAAATGTTGCCTCTCAGGTAGCATACCCACACAAATGTTGCCTCTCAAGAAGCATACCCACACAAATGTTGCCTCTCAGGAAGCATACCCACACAAATGTTGCCTCTCAGGTAGCATACCCACACAAATGTTGCCTCTCAGGTAGCATACCCACACAAATGTTGCCTCTCAGGAAGCATAACCACACAAATGTTGCCTCTCAGGTAGCATACCCACACAAATGTTGCCTCTCAGGAAGCATACCCACACAAATGTTGCCTCTCAGGTAGCATACCCACACAAATGTTGCCTCTCAGGTAGCATACCCACACAAATGTTGCCTGTCAAGAAGCATAACCACACAAATGTTGCCTCTCAGGAAGCATACCCACACAAATTTTGCCTCTCAGGAAGCATACCCACACAAATGTTGCCTCTCAGGTAGCATACCCACACAAATGTTGCCTCTCAGGTAGCATACCCACACAAATGTTGCCTCTCAGGTAGCATACCCACACAAATGTTGCCTCTCAGGTTGCATACCCCCACAAATGTTGTCTTAAGTAGCATACCCACACAAATGTTGTCTTAGGTAGCATACCCACACAAATGTTGCCTCTCAGGTAGCATACCCACACAAATGTTGCCTCTCAGGAAGCATACCCACACAAATGTTGCCTCTCAGGTAGCATACCCACACAAATGTTGCCTCTCAGGTAGCATACCCACACAAATGTTGCCTCTCAGGTAGTATACCCACACAAATGTTGCCTCTCAGGTAGCATACCCACACAAATGTTGCCTCTCAGGAAGCATACCCACACAAATGTTGCCTCTCAGGAAACATACCCACACAAATGTTGCCTCTCAGGTAGCATACCCACACAAATGTTGCCTCTCAGGTAGCATACCCACACAAATGTTGCCTCTCAGGAAGCATAACCACACAAATGTTGCCTCTCAGGAAGCATACCCACACAAATGTTGCCTCTCAGGAAGCATACCCACACAAATGTTGCCTCTCAGGTAGCATACCCACACAAATGTTGCCTCTCATGAAGCATAACCACACAAATGTTGCCTCTCAGGAAGCATACCCACACAAATGTTGCCTCTCAGGAAGCATACCCACACAAATGTTGCCTCTCAGGTAGCATACCCACACAAATGTTGCCTCTCAGGTAGCATACCCACACAAATGTTGCCTTTCAGGTAGCATACCCACACAAATGTTGCCTTTCAGGTAGAATACCCACACAAATGTTGCCTCTCAGGTAGCATACCCACACATATGTTGCCTCTCAGGTAGCATACCCACACAAATGTTGCCTTTCAGGTAGCATACCCACACAAATATTGCCTCTCAGGTAGCATACCCACACAAATGTTGCCTCTCAGGTAGCATACCCACACAAATGTTGCCTCTCGGGTAGCATACCCACACAAATGCTGCCTCTCGGGTAGCATACCCACACAAATGTTGCCTCTCAGGTAGCATACCCACACAAATGTTGCCTCTAGGTAGCATACCGACACGAATGTTGCCTCTCAGGTAGCATACCCACACACATGCTGCCTCTCGGGTTGCATACCCACACAAATGTTGCCTCTAGGTAGCATACCCACACAAATGTTGCCTCTAGGTAGCATACCCACACAAATGGTGCCTCTCAGGCAGCATACCCACAAAATGTTGTCTCTCAGGTAGCATACCAATACAAATGTTGCCTCTCAGGTAGCATACCCACACAAATGTTGCCTCTCAGGTAGCATACCAATACAAATGTTGCCTCTCAGGTAGCATACCCACACAAATGTTGTCTCTCAGGTAGCATACCAATACAAATGTTGCCTCTCAGGTAGCATACCCACACAAATGTTGCCTCTCAGGTAGCATACCCACACAAATGTTGCCTCTCAGGTAGCATACCCACACAAATGTTGCCTCTCAGGTAGCATATCCACACAAATGTTGCCTCTCAGGTAGCATACCCGCTCAAATGTTGCCTCTCAGGTAGCATATCCACACTAATGTTGCCTCTCAGGTAGCATACCCACACAAATGTTGCCTCTCAGGTAGCATACCCACACAATTGTTGCCTCTCAGGTAGCATACCAACATAAATGTTGCCTCTCAGGTAGCATACCCACACAAATGTTGCCTCTCAGGTTGCATACCCCCACAAATATTGTCTTAAGTAGCATACCTACACAAATGTTGTCTTAGGTAGCATACCCACACAAATGTTGCCTCTCAGGTAGCATACCCACACAAATGTTGCCTCTCAAGAAGCATACCCACACAAATGTTGCCTCTCAGGAAGCATACCCACACAAATGTTGCCTCTCAGGTAGCATACCCACACAAATGTTGCCTCTCAGGTAGCATACCCACACAAATGTTGCCTCTCAGGAAGCATAACCACACAAATGTTGCCTCTCAGGTAGCATACCCACACAAATGTTGCCTCTCAGGAAGCATACCCACACAAATGTTGCCTCTCAGGTAGCATACCCACACAAATGTTGCCTCTCAGGTAGCATACCCACACAAATGTTGCCTGTCAAGAAGCATAACCACACAAATGTTGCCTCTCAGGAAGCATACCCACACAAATTTTGCCTCTCAGGAAGCATACCCACACAAATGTTGCCTCTCAGGTAGCATACCCACACAAATGTTGCCTCTCAGGAAGCATAACCACACAAATGTTGCCTCTCAGGAAGCATACCCATACAAATGTTGCCTCTCAGGAAGCATACCCACACAAATGTTGCCTCTCAGGTAGCATACCCACACAAATGTTGCCTCTCAGGTAGCATACCCACACAAATGTTGCCTCTCAGGTAGCATACCCACACAAATGTTGCCTCTCAGGTAGCATACCCACACAAATGTTGCCTCTCAGGTAGCATACCCACACAAATGTTGCCTCTCAGGTAGCATACCCACACAAATGTTGCCTCTCAGGTAGCATACCCACACAAATGTTGCCTCTCAGGTAGCATACCCACACAAATGTTGCCTCTCAGGTAGCATACCCACACAAATGTTGCCTCTCAGGTAGCATACCCACACAAATGCTGCCTCTCGGGTAGCATACCCACACAAATGTTGCCTCTAGGTAGCATACCCACACAAATGTTGCCTTTAGGTAGCATACCCACACAAATGGTGCCTCTCAGGCAGCATACCAACACACATGTTGTCTCTCAGGTAGCATACCAATGCAAATGTTGCCTCTCAGGTAGCATACCCACACAAATGTTGCCTCTCAGGTAGCATACCCACACAAATGTTGCCTCTCAGGTAGCATACCCACACAAATGTTGCCTTTCAGGTAGCATACCCACACAAATGTTGCCTCTCAGGTAGCATATCCACACAAATGTTGCCTCTCATGTAGCATACCCACATAAATGTTTCCTCTCAGGTAGCATACCCACACAAATGTTGCCTCTCAGGTAGCATACCCGCTCAAATGTTGCCTCTCAGGTAGCATATCCACACTAATGTTGCCTCTCAGGTAGCATACCCACACAAATGTTGCCTCTCAGGTAGCATACCCACACAAATGTTGCCTCTCAGGTAGCATACCCACACAAATGTTGCCTCTCAGGTAGCATACCCACACAAATGTTGCCTCTCAGGTTGCATACCCCCACAAATGTTGTCTTAAGTAGCATACCCACACAAATGTTGTCTTAGGTAGCATACCCACACAAATGTTGCCTCTCAGGTAGCATACCCACACAAATGTTGCCTCTCAGGAAGCATACCCACACAAATGTTCCCTCTCAGGAAGCATACCCACACAAATGTTGCCTCTCAGGTAGCATACCCACACAAATTTTGCCTCTCAGGTAGCATACCCACACAAATGTTGCCTCTCAGGAAGCGTAACCACACAAATGTTGCCTCTCAGGTAGCATACCCACACAAATGTTGCCTCTCAGGAAGCATACCCACACAAATGTTGCCTCTCAGGTAGCATACCCACACAAATGTTGCCTCCCAGGTAGCATACCCACACAAATGTTGCCTCTCAGGTAGTATACCCACACAAATGTTGCCTCTCAGGTAGCATACCCACACAAATGTTGCCTCTCAGGAAGCATACCCACACAAATGTTGCCTCTCAGGAAGCATACCCACACAAATGTTGCCTCTCAGGTAGCATACCAACACAAATGTTGCCTCTCAGGTAGCATACCCACACAAATGTTGCCTCTCAGGAAGCATAACCACACAAATGTTGCCTCTCAGGAAGCATACCCACACAAATGTTGCCTCTCAGGAAGCATACCCTCACAAATGTTGCCTATCAGGTAGCATACCCACACAAATGTTGCCTTTCAGGTAGCATACCCACACAAATGTTGCCTTTCAGGTAGAATACCCACACAAATTTTGCCTCTCAGGTAGCATACCCACACATATGTTGCCTCTCAGGTAGCATACCCACACAAATGTTGCCTCTCAGGTAGCATACCCACACATATGTTGCCTCTCAGGTAGCATACCCACACATATGTTGCCTCTCAGGTAGCATACCCACACAAATGTTGCCTCTCAGGTAGCATACCCACACATATGTTGCCTCTCAGGTAGCATACCCACACATATGTTGCCTCTCAGGTAGCATACCCACACAAATGTTGCCTCTCAGGTAGCATACCAACACAAATGTTGCCTCTCGGGTAGCATACCCACACAAATGTTGCCTCTCAGGTAGCATACCCACACAAATGTTGCCTCTCGGGTAGCATACCCACACAGATGCTGCCTGTCGGGTAGCATAACGACACAAATGTTGCCTTTCAAGTAGCATACCCACACAAATGTTGCCTCTCAGGTTGCATACCCACACAAATGTTGCCTCTCAGGTAGCATACCCACACAAATGCTGCCTCTCGGGTAGCATACCCACACAAATGTTGCCTCTAGGTAGCATACCCACACAAATGTTGCCTCTAGGTAGCATACCCACACAAATGGTGCCTCTCAGGCAGCATACCCACACAAATGTTGTCTCTCAGGTAGCATACCAATACAAATGTTGCCTCTCAGGTAGCATACCCACACAAATGTTGCCTCTCAGGTAGCATACCCACACAAATGTTGCCTCTCAGGTAGCATACCCACACAAATGTTGCCTTTCAGGTAGCATACCCACACAAATGTTGCCTCTCAGGTAGCATATCCACACAAATGTTTCCTCTCATGTAGCATACCCACATAAATGTTTCCTCTCAGGTAGCATACCCACACAAATGTTGCCTCTCAGGCAGCATACCCGCTCAAATGTTGCCTCTCAGGTAGCATATCCACACTAATGTTGCCTCTCAGGTAGCATACCCACACAAATGTTGCCTCTCAGGTAGCATACCCACACAAATGTTGCCTCTCAGGTAGCATACCCACATAAATGTTGCCTCTCAGGTAGCATACCCACACAAATGTTGCCTCTCAGGTTGCATACCCCCACAAATGTTGTCTTAAGTAGCATACCTACACAAATGTTGTCTTAGGTAGCATACCCACACAAATGTTGCCTCTCAGGTAGCATACCCACACAAATGTTGCCTCTCAAGAAGCATACCCACACAAATGTTGCCTCTCAGGAAGCATACCCACACAAATGTTGCCTCTCAGGTAGCATACCCACACAAATGTTGCCTCTCAGGTAGCATACCCACACAAATGTTGCCTCTCAGGAAGCATAACCACACAAATGTTGCCTCTCAGGTAGCATACCCACACAAATGTTGCCTCTCAGGAAGCATACCCACACAAATGTTGCCTCTCAGGTAGCATACCCACACAAATGTTGCCTCTCAGGTAGTATACCCACAAAAATGTTGCCTCTCAGGAAGCATACCCACACAAATGTTGCCTCTCATGTAGCATACCCACACAAATGTTGCCTCTCAGGTAGTATACCCACACAAATGTTGCCTCTCAGGTAGCATACCCACACAAATGTTGCCTCTCAGGTAGCATACCCACACAAATGTTGCCTCTCAGGCAGCATACCCACACAAATGTTGCCTCTCAGGTAGCATACCCACACAAATGTTGCCTCTCAGGTAGTATACCCACACAAATGTTGCCTCTCAGGTAGCATACCCACACAAATGTTGCCTCTCAGGAAGCATACCCACACAAATGTTGCCTCTCAGGAAGCATACCCACACAAATGTTGCCTCTCATGTAGCATACCCACACAAATGCTGCCTCCCGGGTAGCATACCCATACAAATGTTGCCTCTCAGGTAGCATACCCACACAAATGTTGCCTCTAGGTAGCATACCCACACGAATGTTGCCTTTCAGGTAGCATACCCACACAAATGTTGCCTCTCAGGTAGCATACCCACACACATGCTGCCTCTCGGGTAGCATACCCACACAAATGTTGCCTCTAGGTAGCATACCCACACAAATGTTGCCTCTAGGTAGCATACCCACACAAATGGTGCCTCTCAGGCAGCATACCCACACAAATGTTGTCTCTCAGGTAGCATACCAATACAAATGTTGCCTCTCAGGTAGCATACCCACACAAATGTTGCCTCTCAGGTAGCATACCCACACAAATGTTGCCTCTCAGGTAGCATACCCACACAAATGTTGCCTTTCAGGTAGCATACCCACACAAATGTTGCCTCTCAGGTAGCATATCCACACAAATGTTGCCTCTCATGTAGCATACCCACATAAATGTTTCCTCTCAGGTAGCATACCCACACAAATGTTGCCTCTCAGGTAGCATACCCGCTCAAATGTTGCCTCTCAGGTAGCATATCCACACTAATGTTGCCTCTCAGGTAGCATACCCACACAAATGTTGCCTCTCAGGTAGCATACCCACATAAATGTTGCCTCTCAGGTAGCATACCCACACAAATGTTGCCTCTCAGGTTGCATACCCCCACAAATGTTGTCTTAAGTAGCATACCTACACAAATGTTGTCTTAGGTAGCATACCCACACAAATGTTGCCTCTCAGGTAGCATACCCACACAAATGTTGCCTCTCAAGAAGCATACCCACACAAATGTTGCCTCTCAGGAAGCATACCCACACAAATGTTGCCTCTCAGGTAGCATACCCACACAAATGTTGCCTCTCAGGTAGCATACCCACACAAATGTTGCCTCTCAGGAAGCATAACCACACAAATGTTGCCTCTCAGGTAGCATACCCACACAAATGTTGCCTCTCAGGAAGCATACCCACACAAATGTTGCCTCTCAGGTAGCATACCCACACAAATGTTGCCTCTCAGGTAGCATACCCACACAAATGTTGCCTGTCAAGAAGCATAACCACACAAATGTTGCCTCTCAGGAAGCATACCCACACAAATGTTGCCTCTCAGGAAGCATACCCACACAAATGTTGCCTCTCAGGTAGCATACCCACACAAATGTTGCCTCTCAGGTAGCATACCCACACAAATGTTGCCTCTCAGGTAGCATACCCACACAAATGTTGCCTCTCAGGTAGCATACCCACACAAATGTTGCCTCTCAGGTAGCATACCCACACAAATGTTGCCTCTCAGGTAGCCTACCCACACAAATGTTGCCTCTCAGGTAGCATACCCACACAAATGTTGCCTCTCTGGTAGCATACCCACACAAATGTTGCCTCTCAGGTAGCATACCCACACAAATGTTGCCTCTCAGGTAGCATACCCACACAAATGTTGCCTGTCAAGAAGCATAACCACACAAATGTTGCCTCTCAGGAAGCATACCCACACAAATGTTGCCTCTCAGGAAGCATACCCACACAAATGTTGCCTCTCAGGTAGCATACCCACACAAATGTTGCCTCTCAGGTAGCATACCCACACAAATGTTGCCTCTCAGGTAGCATACCCACACAAATGTTGCCTCTCAGGTAGCATACCCACACAAATGTTGCCTCTCAGGTAGCATACCCACACAAATGTTGCCTCTCAGGTAGCCTACCCACACAAATGTTGCCTCTCAGGTAGCATACCCACACAAATGTTGCCTCTCAGGTAGCATACCCACACAAATGTTGCCTCTCAGGTAGCATACCCACACAAATGTTGCCTCTCAGGTAGCATACCCACACAAATGTTGCCTCTCAGGTAGCATACCCACACAAATGCTGCCTCTCGGGTAGCATACCCACACAAATGTTGCCTCTAGGTAGCATACCCACACAAATGTTGCCTTTAGGTAGCATACCCACACAAATGGTGCCTCTCAGGCAGCATACCCACACAAATGTTGTCTCTCAGGTAGCATACCAATACAAATGTTGCCTCTCAGGTAGCATACCCACACAAATGTTGCCTCTCAGGTAGCATACCCACACAAATGTTGCCTCTCAGGTAGCATACCCACACAAATGTTGCCTTTCAGGTAGCATACCCACACAAATGTTGCCTCTCAGGTAGCATATCCACACAAATGTTGCCTCTCATATAGCATACCCACATAAATGTTTCCTCTCAGGTAGCATACCCACACAAATGTTGCCTCTCTGGTAGCATACCCGCTCAAATGTTGGCTCTCAGGTGGCATACCCACACAAATGTTGCCTCTCAGGTAGCATACCCACACAAATGTTGCCTCTCTGGTAGCATACCCGCTCAAATGTTGGCTCTCAGGTGGCATACCCACACAAATGTTGCCTCTCAGGTAGCATACCCACACAAATGTTGCCTCTCAGGTGGCATACCCACACAAATGTTGCCTCTCAGGTAGCATACCCACACAAATGTTGCCTCTCAGGTTGCATACCCCCTCAAATGTTGTCTTAAGTAGCATACCCACACAAATGTTGTCTTAGGTAGCATACCCACACAAATGTTGCCTCTCAGGTAGCATACCCACACAAATGTTGCCTCTCAGGAAGCATACCCACACAAATGTTGCCTCTCAGGAAGCATACCCACACAAATGTTGCCTCTCAGGTAGCATACCCACACAAATGTTGCCTCTCAGGTAGCATACCCACACAAATGTTGCCTCTCAGGAAGCGTAACCACACAAATGTTGCCTCTCAGGTAGCATACCCACACAAATGTTGCCTCTCAGGAAGTATACCCACACAAACGTTGCCTCTCAGGTAGCATACCCACACAAATGTTGCCTCTCAGGTAGCATACCCACACAAATGTTGCCTCTCAGGTAGCATACCCACACAAATGTTGCCTCTGAGGTAGCATACCCACACAAATGTTGCCTCTCAGGAAGCATACCCACACAAATGTTGCCTCTCAGGAAGCATACCCACACAAATGTTGCCTCTCAGGTAGCATACCCACACAAATGTTGCCTCTCAGGTAGCATACCCACACAAATGTTGCCTCTCAGGAAGCATAACCACACAAATGTTGCCTCTCAGGAAGCATACCCACACAAATGTTGCCTCTCAGGAAGCATACCCACACAAATGTTGCCTCTCAGGTAGCATACCCACACAAATGTTGCCTCTCAGGTAGCATACCCACACAAATGTTGCCTCTCAGGTAGCATACCCACACAAATGTTGCCTCTCAGGTAGCATACCCACAAAAATGTTGCCTCTCAGGTAGCATACCCACACAAATATTGCCTCTCAGGTAGCATACCCACACAAATATTGCCTCTCAGGTAGCATACCGACACAAATGTTGCCTCTCAGGTAGCATGCCTACACAAATGTTGCCTCTCAGGTAGCATACCCACACAAATGTTGCCTCTCAGGTAGCATACCCACACAAATGTTGCCTCTCAGGTAGCATACCCACACAAATGTTGCCTCTCAGGTAGCATACCCACACAAATGTTGCCTGTCAGGTAGCATACCCACACAAATGTTGCCTCTCAGGTAGCATACCCACACAAATGTTGCCTCTCAGGTAGCATACCCACACAAATGTTGCCTCTCAGGTAGCATACCCACACAAATGTTGCCTCTCAGGTAGCATACCCACACAAATGTTGCCTCTCAGGTAGCATACCCACACAAATATTGCCTCTCAGGTAGCATACCCACACAAATATTGCCTCTCAGGTAGCATACCGACACAAATGTTGCCTCTCAGGTAGCATACCCACACAAATGTTGCCTCTCAAGTAGCATACCCACACAAATATTCCTTGTTTACTGGGACAAGATCCTCTGAAAACTTGTAAGAGTACCGTAAGACTCTTCATATAACTTTTCAATCCCAATTAAGGTGAAAAGTAATTAAGTACAAGGTATATCTTCTTTAGTGAAGCAAGAAGGTCGATACAGTTTCGTTGATGAAAATTTTTAAAATAAACTCACAAATGATCTTACATAATAGTTGACAGTTTTAGGGACATTAAAGTGATATTTTCATTTAAGACGCTTTTCCGGCGAAGAATAACATCCACATCTGGGGAAAATAACCCCTTAGCTTTTAGATGAGTAAAAATTACAGTCAACACGCACTAACAATTCACAACTTACCCATAGTTTAAAAAAGTCTGAAATGGTTTAAGACAGACCAGAGTCATGAAAAGTTGCCTCTCAAAATTTGCATTGAATTGCTAGTTTTTTTACCCTGTAGTTGAGGCTAGACTTTTCATCCAAATTCTTTGTCTCGAGCTGTAATAATGTCACATATTATTTTCATTTTATGATCATATTTCTGAATGCTATATCAAGGTGTAGGTGTAGAGTTATCTTCAGTGCGATGACTTGAAATTAACCCATATGATAAACCTGGAGTGTTCCTGGAGAGGGTTCCGGCCCCGTCTGTGATCAGGACTCGTGGCAAACTTTCAGTACTTTCGTTGTTATTGATCTGTGTATAGCTAATTTGCTAGTTACACTCAAATCTCTCTTTCTCTCTCTCTCTCTCTCTCTCTCTCTCTCACACACACACACACACCTGTTTGGAACCCACACTTGATCAAGCACGTCAAGAAATTAGAGAAAGTGCAAAGGTTTGCGACAAGGTTAGTTCCACAGCTAAGGGGAATGTCCTACGAAGAAAGGTTAAGAGAAATCGGCCTGACGACACTGGAGGACAGGAGTTAGGGGAGACAAGATAACGATATACAAAATGCTGCATGGAATAGACAAGGTGGACAAAGACAGGATGACCCAGAGAGGGGACACAGAAACAAGGGGTCACAATTGGAAGTTGAAGACCCAGATGAGTCAAAGGGATGTTAGGAAGTATTTCTTCAGTCAAAGAGTAGTCAGAAAGTGGAATAGCCTATCAAGTGACACAGTGGAGGCAGGAACCATACATAGCTTTAAGATGAGTTATGATAAAGCTCACGGAGCAGGGGGACAGAGAGGACCTAGTAGCACTCAGTGAAGAGGCGAGGCCAGGAGCTGAGTCTCGACCCCTGCAACCACAATTAAGTGAGTACAGTTAGGCGAGTACACACACACACACACACACACACACACACACACACACACACACACACACACACACACACAACAAGAAATGACCATGAAGTATGTGAGGAACTCAACAAGAGATTCAAAGAAGTGTTCACAGAGGAGACAGAAGGGGCTCCAGAGAGACGGAGAGGTGGGGCACACCACCATGTGCTGGACACAGTGCACACAACCGAGGAAGAAGTGAAGAGGCTTCTGAGTGAGCTAGATACCTCAAAGGCAATGGGGCCAGATAACATCTCCCCATGGGTATTGAGAGAGGGAGCAGAGGCGCTATGTGTACCCCTAACAACAATATTCAATACATCTATCGAAACAGGGAGATTGCCTGAGGCATGGAAGACAGCAAATGTAGTCCCAATCTTTAAAAAAGGAGACAGACATGAAGCATTAAACTACAGACCAGTGTCACTGACATGTATAGTATGCAAAATCATGGAGAAGATTATCAGGAGAAGAGTGGTGGAACACCTAGAGAGGAATGATCTCATCAACAGCAGCCAACATGGTTTCAGGGACGGGAAATCCTGTGTCACAAACCTACTGGAGTTCTATGACATGGTGACAGCAGTAAGACAAGAGAGAGAGGGGTGGGTGGATTGCATATTCTTGGACTGCAAGAAGGCGGTTGTCACAGTTCCACACAAGAGATTGGTGCAAAAACTGGAGGACCAAGCAGGCATAACAGGGAAGGCACTACAATGGATCAGGGAATACTTGTCAGGAAGACAGCAGCGAGTCATGGTATGTGGCGAGGTGTCAGAGTGGGCACCTGTGACCAGCGGGGTCCCACAGGGGTCAGTCCTAGGACCAGTGCTGTTTCTGGTATTTGTGAACGACATGACGGAAGGAATAGACTCCAAGGTGTCCCTGTTTGCAGATGACGTGAAGTTGATGAGAAGAAGTCACTCCTGGAGTTTACCTGGAGAGAGTTTCGGGGGTCAACGCCCCCGCGGCCCGGTCTGTGACCAGGCCTCCTGGTGGATCAGCGCCTGATCAACCAGGCTGTTGCTGCTGGCTGCACGCAAACCAACGTACGAGCCACAGCCCGGCTGATCAGGAACTGACTTTAGGTGCTTGTCCAGTGCCAGCTTGAAGACTGCCAGGGGTCTGTTGGTAATCCCCCTTATGTGTGCTGGGAGGCAGTTGAACAGTCTCGGTCCCCTGACACTTATTGTATGGTCTCTTAACGTGCTAGTGACACCCCTGCTTTTCATTGGGGGGATGGTGCATCGTCTGCCAAGTCTTTTGCTTTCGTAGTGAGTGATTTTCGTGTGCAAGTTCGGTACTAGTCCCTCTAGGATTTTCCAGGTGTATATAATCATGTATCTCTCCCTCCTGCGTTCCAGGGAATACAGGTTTAGAAACCTCAAGCGCTCCCAGTAATTGAGGTGTTTTATCTCCGTTATGCGCGCCGTGAAAGTTCTCTGTACATTTTCTAGGTCGGCAATTTCACCTGCCTTGAAAGGTGCTGTTAGAGTGCAGCAATATTCCAGCCTAGATAGAACAAGTGACCTGAAGAGTGTCATCATGGGCTTGGCCTCCCTAGTTTTGAAGGTTCTCATTATCCATCCTGTCATTTTTCTAGCAGATGCGATTGATACAATGTTATGGTCCTTGAAGGTGAGATCCTCCGACATAATCACTCCCAGGTCTTTGACGTTGGTGTTTCGCTCTATTTTGTGGCCAGAATTTGTTTTGTACTCTGATGAAGATTTAATTTCCTCATGTTTACCATATCTGAGTAATTGAAATTTCTCATCGTTGAACTTCATATTGTTTTCTGCAGCCCACTGAAAGATTTGGTTGATGTCCGCCTGGAGCCTTGCAGTGTCTGCAATGGAAGACACTGTCATGCAGATTCGGGTGTCATCTGCAAAGGAAGACACGGTGCTGTGGCTGACATCCTTGTCTATGTCGGATATGAGGATGAGGAACAAGATGGGAGCTAGTACTGTGCCTTGTGGAACAGAGCTTTTCACCGTAGCTGCCTCGGACTTTACTCTGTTGACGACTACTCTCTGTGTTCTGTTAGTGAGGAAATTATAGATCCATCGACCAACTTTTCCTGTTATTCCTTTAGCGCGCATTTTGTGCGCTATTACGCCATGGTCACACTTGTCGAAGGCTTTTGCAAAGTCTGTATATATTACATCTGCATTCTTTTTGTCTTCTAGTGCATTTAGGACCTTGTCGTAGTGATCCAGTAGTTGAGACAGACAGGAGCGACCTGTTCTAAACCCATGTTGCCCTGGGTTGTGTAACTGATGGCAGAACTACAAAGGGATCTGGACAGGCTGCAGACCTGGTCCAGCAATTGGCTCCTGGAGTTCAATCCCACCAAGTGCAAAGTCATTAAGATTGGGGAAGGGCAAAGAAGACCGCAGACGGAGTACAGTCTAGGGGGCCAGAGACTACAAACCTCACTCAAGGAAAAAGATCTTGGGGTGAGTATAACACCAGGCACATCTCCTGAAGCGCACATCAACCAAATAACTGCTGCAGCATATGGGCGCCTAGCAAACCTCAGAACAGCATTCCGACATCTTAATAAGGAATCGTTCAGGACCCTGTACACCGTGTACGTTAGGCCCATATTGGAGTATGCGGCACCAGTTTGGAACCCACACCTAGCCAAGCACGTAAAGAAACTAGAGAAAGTGCAAAGGTTTGCAACAAGACTAGTCCCAGAGCTAAGAGGTATGTCCTACGAGGAGAGGTTAAGGGAAATCAACCTGACGACACTGGAGGACAGGAGAGATAGGGGGGACATGATAACGACATACAAAATACTGAGAGAAATTGACAAGGTGGACAAAGACAGGATGTTCCAGAGATTGGACACAGTAACAAGGGGACACAGTTGGAAGTTGAAGACACAGATGAATCACAGGGATGTTAGGAAGTATTTCTTCAGCCACAGAGTAGTCAGTAAGTGGAATAGTTTGGGAAGCGATGTAGTGGAGGCAGGATCCATACATAACTTTAAGCAGAGGTATGTTAAAGCTCACGGTTCAGGGAGAGTGACCAAGTAGCGATCAGTGAAGAGGCGGGGCCAGGAGCTCGGACTCGACCCCCGCAACCTCAACTAGGTGAGTACAGCTAGGTGAGTACACACACACACTCAATCCTAGGATCAGTGCTGTTTTCTGGTATATGTTAACGATATGGCGGAAGGAATAGACTCAGAAGTGTCCCTGTTTGTACATGATGTGAAATTGATGAAGAATTGAATCGGACGAAGACCAGGCACAACTACAAAGGGATCTGGACAGGCTACAGGCCTGGTACAGCAACTGGCTCCTGGAGTTCAACTCCACCAAGTGGAAGTCATGAAGACCGCAGACGGAATACAGTTTAGGGGGCCAGAGACTACGAACCTCAATCAAGGAAAAGGGTCTTGGGGTGAGTATAACACCGGGCACATCTGAGGTGCACATCACCCCAATAACTGCTGCAGCATATGGGTGCCTAGCAAACCTCAGAACAGCATTCCGACATCTCAATAAGGAATCGTTCAGGATCTTATACGCCGTGTACGTTAGGCCCATATTGGAGTATGCAGCACCAGTTTGGAACCGTCACTTAGCCAAGCACGTAAGGAAATTAGAGAAAGTGCAAAAGTTTGCAATAAGATTAGTCCCGGAGCTAAGGGGCATGTTCTGCGAGAAGTTAAGGGAAATCAACCTGTTGACACTGGAGGACAGGAGAGATAGGAGGATATGATAACGACATATAAAATATTGAGAGGAATCTACAAGGTGGACAGAGGATGTTCCGGAAATGGGACACAGCAAAAAGGGGTTACAGTTGGAAGTTGAAGACTCAGATGAATCACATGGATGTTAGGTAGTATTTCCTCAGTCACAGAGTTGTCAGGAAGTGGAATAGTCTGGGAAGTGATGTAGTGGAGGCAGGATCCATACATAGCTTTAAGAAGAGGTATGATAAAGCTCATGGAGCTGGAAGAGTGACCTAGTAGCGACCAGTGAAGAGGCGGGACCATGAGCTATGACTCGACCCCTGCAACCACAAGTAGGTGAGTACGCGCGCACACGCTCGCACGCACACTCGCTGCTTTTCACATTCATGATTTTTTTAAATTACCTAAAAATTTGAAAAAAAATAAATAAATAGCAACTAACACACAAGCAACGCCTGTGCGTCCAAACACTTAATATTCGCTTATTTTGTTGTAAGTGTTGTATTGTGGGTGCATTTTGCGTGGAAGTGTCAGTCTTGGATGAATGGAGACTGTTTCGGAAATGGCTAAAGACGACTCTCGTATGGCTGAGGATGGAAATATAAACACATATGCAGTATAATGTGATCCTTTATTGACTACGTTTCGCCAACACAGTGGGCTTTTTTGTGACTTGTGTCGGTATTTTATACCATTTATTTCCATGGCTGAGGATGTTAGCATTGACATCGTTTATCCGGACGATGTTCACCAGTTCCTTGTGAGCCACACTGAGCCACTTTCGAGGGAGGAATTGAAGGAAATGGCAGTGGAACTTTAACATGAGGCTGACACACCAGTGGAAAAGTCGGAATCCCAACAGGAACCTCCCATTAATGCACCATATTTTATTAAACAAGTTGTTATATTGGTTTTAGTTTGATAACCTCAAAATACCTTTTTTTTCAATCAGTATTAAACCATTAACACTAAAGTATCTTAGAGGAAAGTTGAATTCAATACGATTGTTTATGCCAATTTGCCCATCTGAAGAAATTCCTCTTCTTATTAGCTTCACATCAACACGGGTAATTTACACTTATATTTCGGCAAAGTGGGTTTCACTTTATTAGGTAGTCCCTTCTAGTACTGGGAGAGCTTCCTTTTGCCCCCAGAACAGCCTAAATTCTACGTGTAATGGATTCAACAAGTTACTGGAAACATTCATTAGAGAATCTAGTCCATTTTGACGAAATAACATGACGGAGTTGCTGCCGATTAGTTGGCAAGGTTCGACGTGTTGTGTGTTCAGAGATGCTCTTCTGCATACCACTGTTGTAACGAATATTTGAGTTACTGTCGCCTTCCTGTCAGCTTTAACCAGTCTAGCCATTGTCCTCTGATCATTCACTGATTTTTTTTCCCACACCATTCTCTGTAAACTGTCGAGATTGTTGTGCTTAAAATCGCAGGAGTCTGTAGTTTCTGAGGTACTCAAACCACCCATCTGGTACCAACAACCGTTCCATGTTCAGAGTCACTTAGATCACATTTCTTCCTCATTCTGATATCTTGTGTGAACACACGAACCTCGTGACCATATCTGCAAGGTGCTGTCAGTGAATGACTGATTAGATATTTGTACTGATTATATATTATTTATTTTGCCACATAGGCTTCCTATCAAATTGTTACATTATGCCTATAGTTAAAATCTCTCCCATTAGAACATTCTCCGATGAAGATGACTTAACAGTATCGTCCAATAGATGTTTACCTTGGTCCATATCTCGGTTTATACATGTAAGTTACACCTAAAATTAGCTTTTCACATTCCATGAGAAACTGTTGTTAGACTTTTAAATCTTCTTTACTGTAACTACTTAAATTCTCTCAAACATCACATCCACTCTGCCTTCTTTTCTGTTGACTCTCTCTGTGGAATAATTTATATCCTTGTATGTAGCATTCAGCGGAGTTCTTACAAACTGAACCACATCATGGTTTTTTGGTTTAATATATGTTTCCTCCAAATGCTGTTAGTCTTAGGATTCATTACGTTTCCTGAATTTCCACTCAGGCTTTGTATATTGTTCTTCAATTATCCTTTCTTTACCTCGACCGTCTTTTCCCAGGTCTCAGCGGCAGATTCCCCATTGATCACATGTTTCCCTATTCACTTCTTTAACCCTATAATGCATGTTCCCAGTTGACGTTCATTTTAGTTTCAATTTCTTTCTCTTGTATGTGGATAAGTATGCAATAATCCCTTCTAACTACCAGATCTCCTATGGCATGTTTGGATTGAATGGACTATGTGGCGTGTGTGTGTGTGTGTGTGTGTGTGTGTGTGTGTGTGTGTGTGTGTGTGTGTGTGTGTGTGTGTGTTGCATTTTCCGGAACAAACTAATATACACAAGCCGTCTCAAGTGTCTCATGACAGTTCTGGGAATCATAGTTAACAAGAATGTCCATTAAAAATTAATTTTACACACACAAAATGGAAATTAAAATTTGTGGCCCAGACAGTGAGGACCATAATGCAGACCGGAATGGGTTCTCAGTGTTTTTAAGGCACTTCATAAGTTTTAGTGCTGGTAGAGAGAGTGTGCATGTGTGCCAGCAGACAACAACTACTGAACTTTTATGACTACCACCTCCTGGGATTTGTTCGGAGAATTCTCTGTGGTTCGAAAAATCACAATTTGTTCGTACTCTGAATTTGTGGGTGATATGATCTAGTTCCTGGACCTAACTTTTAACTTCAGTTGGCTAATGAGAACTAATTCTTTCATATTTGGAAAAAACTTATTCTTAAAGTGATTAAATTTTATGTCGTCTATTCAGTGTGGTTTGAACTACAGTACTCCAAAAGTAAACAGTTTATTATTGTTAATATTTTGGGAGTAAACTGTATGTCAATATGATGTTGCTGTAGTCCACCAACTGTGAGAATCTGTTCAGTGTTTTAATTGTTATGGTCAAATTTATGTAATTAATATGGTTCCTTTCTGTGTTATACTGTATGTGATTATCAACACATACCGACGTGTTGATCAGTAAGACATGTGTCACACTTGGATGTCTTTCTTGGCGAAACGTATCGCCTGCACAACAGGCTTCTTCACTTGAATACAGAACAAAATTTGCTGGTGGTTTAGACATTTTATGTAGCTCTGCCTAATAATCAAAAGGTTGATATGACAATTTTTTTGTTGTAATAGGGTTAACATACAAGCTTAACTGAATTTTCAATGTTTAAGTTCCTAATTCATTGTTACCCCCACTACAGACCCTTCTCAAGAACTTAAAATATTAAGTTCACTTTTGAGAGAATCGCAGTTTTTTTTTTTTAACATGGCAGTATAAAACAATGTCCAGTGGATATTACGTATAAAAATTTACATGATCCATACGTGGCATAGTAATGTGATAATATTAAATATCTTAGTTTCGAGACAAAATATAATCTTAAGATCTTACTTTGGCCTGTACTAACTTACATCTTGTAAACACTGGCTTAATAACTTGGTTCCTTGTTTTTTGGTACTTCCCACAATGTTTGTTGCAACTTATTTCATGAAGTAGTAATCTGTATATTTGTTGTATAGAAAGCTAAATAAACATTAATTACGGCAAGTATAGCGATACTCAGTTGCGCTGTGCAACTGACAAATCCGGACTTTTCTTAGGCTTCATCACTCATGAAATTGTAATCACACAGCTGCAAACAAACTACGGTACGGGTGGGGATCGAAATCGTAGCAAGTAAGTCTTAAAACTTCAGGCCAGTACGTAAGCCACCAGGCCAGCTGGCTACAATAACATATATCCAAATAGGTATGTTTATACTCCAAAGAGAGGTTAGCATGAGCCTTAAAGAAATCTAGCTCAAGTCCTTAGGTCCAGGGATCCAGTAGACACGATGTCTCTGTATTTACTAGCAATACAACACAACCAAAGTTGTATAGAAATAATTACGGGATGAGAAATTTCTGGTTAGCTTTATAATGGTCTAAAGTAGTCTGAAACTACTACGAATGCTGAGGTAGACAGGGATGCAGTACGTATTACAGCCATGAGAAATGGCTGTTAAAATGCTACCTGGGTCTAATAAATGACCTGCTATAACAATGTCCGGAAAGACAGGTGCAAACCCTACACCTTCAGACTATTTAGAAACATCAGCAAACATTGCAATGAGATAGGAAGTAGGAAAAAGGAAACGAGAAGTCACAGTAGATGATTGAGCTTTCGCATACGGTAGAGGGGAGTACGAGATGTATCGTAGGAACTATATGAGGGAAAAGAGAAAAATTAGATGCTGGCCGGACATACAAACGAGGTAAATGAAAAGAAACCACTAGAGAATAAATACGGAGATAAAAGGGATGTAGTAAGAGGGGCGACGATCAAACAAACGATTCCTGCTAACATTAATAGTGCGTAATCTAGCAGTAACTACCTTTCTCTGGGGTTGTTTCCCCTGAGTGACTACCTTTCTCAAGGGTTGTTTCCCCTAGGTGACTACCTTTCTCTGGGGTTTCCCCTGAGTGACTACCTTTCTCTGGGATTGTTTCCCCTGAGTGACTACCTTTCTCTGGGGCTGTTTCCCCTTAGTGACTCCCTTTCTCAGGGGTTGTTTCCCCTGAGTGACTAACTTTCTCTGGGGTTGTTTTCCCTTAGTGACTACCTTTCTCTGGGGTTTTCCCCTGAGTGACTGCCTTTCTCAAGGGTTTCCCCTGAGTGACTACCTTCCTCTGGGGTTGTTTCCCTTGAGTGACTACCTTTCTCTGGGGTTTCTCCAGAGTGACTACCTTACTCTGGGGTTGTTTACCCTGATTGACTATCTCTGGAGTTGTTTCACCTGAGTGACTACCTTTCTTTGGGGTTTCCCCTGAGTGACCTTTCTCAAGGGTTTCCCCTAGGTGACTACCTTTCTCTGGGGCTGTTTCCCCTGAGTGACTACCTTTCTCTGGAGTTTTCCCCTGAGTGACTACCTTTCTCTGGGGTTGTTTCCCCTGAGTGACTACCTTTCTCTGGGGTTGTTTCCCTTAGTGACTCCCTTTCTCAGGGGTTGTTTCCCCTGAGTGACTAACTTTCTCTGGGGTTTTCCCTTAGTGACTACCTTTCTCTGGGGTTTTCCCCTGAGTGACCACCTTTCTCAAGGGTTTCCCCTGAGTGACTACCTTCCTCTGGGGTTGTTTCCCTTGAGTGACTACCTTTCTCTGGGGCTTCTCCAGAGTGACTACCTTTCTCTGGGGTTGTTTACCCTGAGTGACTTTCTCTGGAGTTGTTTCACCTGAGTGACTACCTTTCTTTGGGGTTTCCCCTGAGTGACCTTTCTCAAGGGTTTCCCCTAGGTGACTACGTTTCTCTGGGGCTGTTTCCCCTGAGTGACTACCTTTCTCTGGAGTTTTCCCCTGAGTGACTACCTTTCTCTGGGGTTGTTTCCCCTGAGTGACTACCTTTCTCTGGGGTTGTTTCCCATGAGTGACTACCTTTCTCTGGGGTTGTTACGCAAAAATGTGGGATAGCTGGGGGCTTGAGCCTGGTCTAAGGGCAAAGGTAAAAGTTACACACATCTCAAGCCCAAACCGGCCACCCCGGGCTATCCCAGTTAAAAACAGAAAGCGCTAAACCAGTATGTGTTACTTCAAGGGGTTGGTTAACAGAGGGTTAGGCAAAAATCCCAATTAGGAAAATATATCTATTTAATCACCATAACATAAAAACCTTAATTCTACACGCCCAAATGAAGGTACACACAGCTGGCTGGAGGTTCAGCCACCATAACACTAGGCTTCGTCAGCGTCAGGCCGTCATGACACCACAAACCTCATTTCTTACTTCATCACTCATCCCACAGCACCCTGACCATGTCAGTGCCTGGGTTAACATACAGGTAAGCCATATGAAAGCCTATGGCTTGAATTGGATAAACAAAATGAGTGTATTATTGCAAACTTAACTTAAAATATACAGCATCTCCGACGCCAGCTTCTACCGCCATCCTAACGTCACGTGACCTCCTCCCCCACGCTTACTCTGCGTACCCAAACATCCTTGGAAAATAAATCACTAACTCCATTCTGTATAATTATAATTAGAGTACTTTACAGTACCTCCAAAAGCACATTATGAATTATAAAACTATTCCTTACAACTACAATATTCATATTATTTTGGCACACTTCCCCACTAATATGTACATACGATGTCATGCAGAACCCTGCATAACACCCCCACCCCCAGACCTTAGGTCTCACTCTGCTAGCGAGGTCCCAACGGACACCGCTAGGCAAAAAGAAAAAACAGAAAATAAGCCCGACATTAAGGTCTGAGGCAACTGGCAAAATGATAACTGGGGAATGACCACCATACAATCACGGTCTTTTGGTACTACAAATATGCAATATTTACAAACTGAGGTACTAGAGTGCAGACATATGAAACTCGTCGAACATAAAAGTGATCAAGTTCTATGCCCAACGAGCTCACAGGCACACTCTTAGACAGCTGTTTTAGGAAAAGGCACCATTACAACACAGCGCTGGCCAGGCGCTGGCGTTGATGCATTTTACCTAAATTACATCAAGCAAACTTATAAACAAGCAAGTAAACTTTGTACAAAAGTGCCCCTGAGGAATGCCGTTTAATGAAGTAACACCAAAGTTCAGTATGTTGCAAGGCAGACCAAACTGTAGGTGCCACCAAAAAAACTTTTAAACAGTAAGTACATTTTCTAGGAGTTCAAAGAAAAGAAAAACATACGTTACATGTTAAATTCTACGGAGAAAACAACATCACATTATCACTCCCATCTCACAGCAATCTTTAGTAAACAAAACTGGTTCCCCATGACACACCTCTGCGAGAATCAGGAGAGCACAGGAGAGGGGAAAATCTCAGGCCCCTAAAAACAACTGGTGGATAGGCACATAAATCTTGTTGGTGGGACTGCGGCCGTAAAACCCTGGAGTCATCACTGAAGACCCCGAAAAGGTGGACCTCCCAGGCCGTCACCTACATGTCATTCCAAGGACCCTGGAGTCACCCCAGTGGTGATCCAAAAAGGAAAAATTGAAAAAGAGTCCTGGAGAACCAAAACACCTCGGATCAAAAGACATGACCCAAACAGTGGAAGGCATCACCGCCAGCCCCACATTCACTAAAACATTAGGTCCAACAGTCCCTATACCAACATAAAACAGAGGCGAGGCATTCCAGCCAACACCTAAAAAACGTAGCATACCTTACCTAGGCATGGTCTTTGATGTGTCTACCCCCCTAAATACACACACACTAGGGAATCCTGATACCTCCAGCTCCAGCTCAACCTGCCCTTCTCCTTTGGGTGGCCCAGAGTTCCATCTACTCGTCTACCGCAAACCACTGCAAAATAAGAATAGATAAGCGATCTATACACTACATTGTGCACTTTAAACATGAGACAAGGCATTAGCAACCACATTCTCCGCTCCCTTCACATAATGAATCACCAGATTAAGAGGTTGGAGAAACAAGGCCCACCTCGTAAGTCTCTGATTGTGGTTCCTCATTAAGTGAAGGAAACGTAAAGGAATATGGTCACTATACACAATTAAAGGGTGAACTGATTTAGATATATGCACCTCAACATGTTGCACTGCCAACACTAAAGCAAAAACCTCCTTTTCTATGGAGGTATAACTTCTTTGGTGCCTGCTACTTTTTGCTGAGAAGCAGCCGAGTGGCATTACTTCTCCTGCTCTACCCTGCAACAAGACTGACCCAACCTCTGTATCATTTTGCAAAACCCGGGGTGGGTAACTCAGGATTACACATAAAAGATCTTGAGGGTTAATGGCATACAAAAGGTACATGGACAGAGATATTAAAGTTACAAATACGGGTGTGTCCTTGGCACACATGGTCGTGGGAAGCAGATGACGCACCCACTGTTCATTCACACAATTTGCATGTAGTTCATAAAGAGAAGACAAAACCTTATTTTTTAACTGTACCAGGCGGCAGTCAGTGCACGTTTTCAAGGTATCACCTAGTGTGAGACCAGTAAAAAACAACGTCCATCGACTCTCGCTGGATACAAACACAGTCTCTAGAAATAAACACTTCACTTCCTTCAAGGAACCTATTTCACCCCAGCTTACATCATGCCAGACCTGCTGACATTTCACAAAATCGGAAACCTCTACCTCATGGGGTTTAACATGGCCCCATTTTTCAGCATCCCAAAACTCTTTCACTAAGGTGCACCACGGCTGAGCCAACACTTCAACCAGTCTTTCAGAAGATCCAAATCTTCCACAATCTCTTACAATTTTCCTGCTTACATTATCTTTCTCAGGGACTTTATCCATCATCATTTTGAAGTCACCACACAGTTCCATCATAGCCTTCCCAGGACCCGGTTCCAATGCCAATCCCATCTCTCCAGCTTCCAGAATGTGTAGCACCACCTCATAGTCCCACGTCATCCTGGGCGGACTGGCAGACTGGTGCACTAGTGCCATCGACCTCATCTTAGCCAAGAATTTTCTGAAACCGAGAAAAAACACCGCCGGGGAAACATCACCATCCTCACGTAGCACATGACTTAATGATTCCAGAGTGCTTCCCCACACGGTAATGAAAGGGAGGGGAATTCCCTCCTCCCAGTCCTTCTGGTACTGGGGAAAACAAATATGCATTGCCCTGAGAGACTGGGAAAACCATGGAGCTTTTCTTTGACTCCTAGGATGATAAACATTGGTAAATTTAACCTCAAGTAGGCCTCTCAAAACTACATGACATTTCATAAAATATGACGTCTGGGTGATTTGTGCAAAGCCTAAGAGACAAAAATGTTTCACCAGAAATCTCAAAACCACACACACAAAATTATTCAGAAAGGGTACAGACTCTGGTAACCTGTTAGAAAAGGAATTTATTAATAAACACTGATTATTTAGCTCCCCCGTCTTAACACTGAAATGCCATTCCTTCAGAATATGTAAAAAATACTGACAAAGACACTTTAATAGTTCTGCCGCGTCCACGTAAGCACAGGTCCTCTTAAAAAGAGTCTTGCTCATTTGATCAACTCTGCAAAATAAACACTTGGTAAATTTGGGAACCACATCCTCCGCGACAACTGATAAATGAATAGCGTTCCGGAGGTCACAACCTTCCCGGGCCTCACTCAGCTGCTGCAGAGTCAGGGGATTTTTTCCCACATCAGCACCAAGACCACTTCTCCAACCGAGTTCCGGTTGAGCCGGTTCATCACTGCTCAGAGTCTCCTGCAGGTCAGACTCAATGAACAGGCTCCCCATGCCCAAACCATCACCACAGTGTGCAAAAGGGTCACAGTGAGGCACAGCTCCTACCTTGTTCCCCTGTTTAGTCCGAAAGCACATTGAAAAATTTTCAGGTACCGTTGCTCCAATTGGGTCATTACCACCTTGTAAAGCCGGGTCCTGCAAAACCAAACATTCGTCACTTTTGAGGAGTCCCACAACGTTGTTGCCTAGTAGAAGGTCAACTCCTGCAAAAGGTACATCTTCTGCAATACCTACAGGTAGGTACCCAGACTGGTACTCAGACTCTATCCATAACCTGTGCACTGGAGTCCTGACAGGGACTCCAGTTATCCCTTTAAGAAAAATGTCCAATCCGGTGTAGGTGTCATCCGACACTGGCAATACACCCCAGCGAAGCAAGGTGTATGTGCTACAAGTGTCCCTCAAAGACATAACACCCGTAACCCTACCTTCATTTTGGTGTAAGGCCACAGTAGACTTACTTGAATATACCTTCATCCGAGGGTCTAAGACAGCTGGTCTTCTTTGGATACCTTGGGGCAAAACTGCAATGCAAGCCACATCATGTGTAATCGGTGTATTTACTGGAGAAGCATCTGTCGCAGCCTGGTCCCTAAGCATCTTTCGACAATATGGCTGCAGGTGGCCCTGTTTATTGCAATATGTACAGTGATAAGGTTTAAAGGCCCCCTGCCCATCTGACCTAGGTTGGATCCCTTGGTTCTGGGGAACTGGGCTCGTCCCACCTGTTCCTTGTAGTCCTGGACCTGTGACAGCTGACTTAAAACCTCCTCGAGTGGGTACTGGAAAATTAGGGTTATTAAAACCCTTGTGGTTATTAGGCTGATAAATGGGTGGCTTAAACTTCTGAAATTTCTTATTCCTATTGGTGGGTGGAGAAAACTTACCATTATTAGTATGTGGGGTGTGGTAACTGCTACCAAATTTTTGGTTAGCTAAAAATCTGTCACCCTGCTCTAAAGCATTATTAAAATCATCAAGATCCTTCTCAAGATATGCCTTAAGGTCAGGAGGAACATTTCTCAAAAGATCCTCTAACAAAATTAAGGTAATTACACCTTCATAATTGCCTACCACCCTCTTTGAGCGACACCACCTATTTAGAAGTGACATCTTCTCCTTACCATATTCCACCAAAGACTGCCCTGACTGAAACTTTAGTCCTCTGAATTTCTGCCGGTACCTTTCCGGCAACATTTGATAAGCCAGTAAAACTACCTCTTTTAGCTTATGATAATCAGAAAAGGCAGATCCTTCTAAAGAACTAATAGCCTGTAACCCTTTACCAACTAATTGGGTTCTTGCTAATGTCGCCCATTCCTTTTCCGGCCAACCTTGGGATTTGGCCGTACTTTCAAATAACAGAAAAAACTGGTCTGGGTCTTTCTCTAGGAATTTGGGCACAAATTTTATGGCTTTATCCAAATGAAAAACATCTACCCTTGTGTCTGTGTCTGGGTGAGAAGCAAGCTGCCTCTCTTTTGCTCTTTCTTGAGCCCTAAGCTCCTCTAAGGCTCTCTGTTCCTGGATCTTTGTACGCTCAATTCTTAACCGTTCCTTTTCTTCTGCAACTAGGGTTAATTTCATTTGTAAAATTGCTACTTCCTTATCCAGGTCCCTATCATGGGGATTTGATTCAATGTCACCTTCCAAATGCATGTCACCCACAGAATTTTCACCAGTGTCAGCCATTTTGGGAAATAATAGCACCAAATCTTACTACCAGCCACAGAACTTACTGATATAAAATAATAAAGCACACAGCAAGGTACATATACTGAAGTAGGATATTCACAAGGAGTTGTCATGTGACTCCCTCATATTAAAGATAACTGCACACAAAAAGAAAATCCTGGCAGAAAAAAAAATAAAAGAGCTACTGCACTTGCAAAGGTAAATTATTTCCAGAAATTTAGGTGAGCATAACCTCCCAAAAATCAGCAAGATTGTACCTGCAAGGGTAAATTATGCACAAAACATCAAGTATTATTAACATCCTAAAAATCAACAATATGGTACAGAAAGGTAAATGATTTATAGAGCATTAATTAATAATAACACCCTAAAACCAACAATATTATACAGAAAGGTAAATTATTCACAGGGTATTAATTAATAATAACACCCTAAAAACTAGCAATATTACACACAAAAGTAAATTATTCACAGGGTATTAGTTAATAATAACACCCTAAAAACTAGCAATATTACAAACAAAGGTAAATTATTATTTTAGTGTGAGTGTTATAGTGAATGTTTCCTCTGACCAACCCAGTAAAGAATTATTATTGACTTTCCAGGTTGCAAACTTAAATTACCACAAAAATTTGATAATTCTCCCATTGACAGGCCCCCATGTTACGCAATAATGTGGGATAGCTGGGGGCTTGAGCCTGGTCTAAGGGCAAAGGTAAAAGTTACACACATCTCAAGCCCAAACCGGCCACCCCGGGCTATCCCAGTTAAAAACAGAAAGCGCTAAACCAGTATGTGTTACTTCAAGGGGTTGGTTAACAGAGGGTTAGGCAAAAATCCCAATTAGGAAAATATATCTATTTAATCACCATAACATAAAAACCTTAATTCTACACGCCCAAATGAAGGTACACACAGCTGGCTGGAGGTTCAGCCACCATAACACTAGGCTTCGTCAGCGTCAGGCCGTCATGACACCACAAACCTCATTTCTTACTTCATCACTCATCCCACAGCACCCTGACCATGTCAGTGCCTGGGTTAACATACAGGTAAGCCATATGAAAGCCTATGGCTTGAATTGGATAAACAAAATGAGTGTATTATTGCAAACTTAACTTAAAATATACAGCATCTCCGACGCCAGCTTCTACCGCCATCCTAACGTCACGTGACCTCCTCCCCCACGCTTACTCTGCGTACCCAAACATCCTTGGAAAATAAATCACTAACTCCATTCTTTATAATTATAGTTAGAGTACTTTACAGTACCTCCAAAAGCACATTATGAATTATAAAATTATTCCTTACAACTACAATATTCATATTATTATGGCACACTTCCCCACTAATATGTACATACGATGTCATGCAGAACCCTGCATAACAGTGTGTGTGTGTGTGTGTTTGTGTGCGTGTGTGTGTGTGTGTGTGTGTGTGTGTGTGTGTGTTTGTGTGCGTGTGTGTGTGTGTGTGTGTGTGTGTGTGTGTGTGTGTGTGTGTGTGTGTGTGTGTGTGTGTGTATGTGTGTGCGTGTGTGTGTGTATGTGTGTGTGTGTGTGCGTGTGTGTGTGAGTTGTGCTTGCGAGGGTCGAGATCCAGCTCTAGGACCCAACCTTTTACATTTATTTGATCGTTATCAATGATTTCTGTCCCGTTGTGCCTTTCCCTATCTACAGAGCTCTTAAAGACGAGAATGGAGTGTGCCTCTACCACTGCCTCATCCAAGTCATTCCAACTTTCAGTCCCCCTAAGACAAAGTAAATGCTCCTTTACATTCCTGTGCCTCGTCTGTATCTCAGCCTTAACCTGTACCGTCTTAATCCTGGTTCTCAGTTCTTCCTTATCATCCATATTAGTTTATTTTAATATTTATCATGTCGTGATCATGTCTTCCGTTGTCCTACTTTGCTCCAACGTCGTAAGGTTCAGGTCCTTCAATCTCTTCTCACACTACATCTCTCTCAGTTCTGGTACTAACCTAATTGTAATTCTTTGTACCGTCTCCAGCTTTAAGTGCTTGACCAGGCTTCAAGCCGGTGCCGCAAAACTCAGTGAATATCCTATCATACGTTGTATATACATCTGAAGGATTCTTGATTCAGATTCGAAGGTTTGCTAGTTCTGCATATTCCGCTGATGTGATACGGTTTATGAATATTTCTAGCGATAAGCTTGCCGTTTTACTTACCTGCTGATTTATGTAGCTTCTTTCCACACCTTCTATACTCTGGGTCTGGTCTTCCCCTACTTGTTCCAAATCGCATTTGCCTGGGGTGAACTAGAGAAGTTACTTCTGATCATATCTGTAGTCTATTGAGGTCGTTCTGGCGTTAATCACTTCCCTCTTCTCTTCTTATTATTCTCATAATGAGAAATGGGTGACACGGGTAGATCACATTCCTTAGGAACAATAGTGTTCTAGTATTGGTCCTTGCAGAACCCCTCTCGATACTCTTTACCATTCTGATGTCTCATTCGATATCGTTGCTGTCATCTCTAATTCAGTTACTTCATAACCTACTGGAACACTCTGCCTTTTAACTCTTTTCCTATAATTTCTGGATTTATCAGTCTTGTTCAGTATCAAGTGTTTTTCTGCAATACTATAAGATATATGCAGCACAACTTTGTTGTTCTTGTTGCGTCTCTGTGACTCTGTCATTGAACTTAAGAAAATTTGAAAGACAGGTTTTTCCATCCTTAAATCCGTACTGGGTTTCTGGAAGGAGTCTTCTTCTCTCCAAGTGCTCCATTATTCTTTTCCTTATCGTTTTCTTCAGAAATACTGACAGTATGCTCATTAGAGATACCGGTCTGTAAGTTTCTTTTGTCTGTTCTCCATTTTATAAATGGCGACTACTTTTGCCATTTTCTAATTTTCTGATACTTGTCCTGACTGGAGAGATTGGTTGTATATTTTTGATGCTGGGCAACACAGTGTTTTTTTCTTCTCTCAGCACCCATATAGATATGATATCAAGTACCTTTACCTCTGATATACCTCTGATGAGTTTCGAGAGTTTTTCTACTCCGAGAGCCCGGTCTTGGACCAGACACCAGGTACCACTGATTTGGTTACATCAGTCTCACTCAGTAGTCTCATTACTTCATCTTATGTTTTGCTGATGCTTACTAACACTTGCTGATCTGGTCTGACTAGAACGCCTTCAGGTAACTCACTCTCCTCCTCCTTCAGTCCTGTCACTTGCTTGTTTACAGTTCTCTTTCTAATGTATCAGTAGAGTAACTTTGGCTCTGTTTTGGCCTGTTAATCATCATTTCCAAACTGCCTCTTCGATTCTATACTCATTCTTGTTTATTCATTTCTTGCTAACCTGTAGAACTAAAAGTTACAATACCGTAGCTAGAACAATTCACAAATAACCTGCACTTAAAAGACTTGTTAATAGTCTAAGTCGGACCGGAACGTCGTCATAAGTTTCAGTCTCCTAAGTGCGGATTTTTTGTGTATGGCTCTTCTGACTCACGAAATCACTATAACACGCATTGGTCTGCTAGCTCTAGGGCTGGCAACTTACGGCTTAAAATCCCAAGTGTTCCATGATTGTCTCTCCCTCTTCTTCGCTGGCTTTCCGTAGTTTCATTCGCTTTATATTCCTTCTACAGTGCTTCCTATATTATATTTCCAGTTCTTTGCTTCCCGGACCATGATTCTATGACTTTGCTTACAGGACCTTCCTTCTAGGACCTTGCTTCCAGGACGTTGCTTATAAAACCTGGTTTACAGGAATTTGTTTCCAAACCTGGCCTCCTGGACCTTACCTCCAGGACCTTGCCTCCTGGACCTTTCCTCTAGGACCACGCCTCCAGGTTCTTGCCTCCAGGACACTTCTTCCTTTCCTCCTGAGACTCTCGCCCGAACTTTCATCATTTAGACTTCACGCTGAACTACCGCGTGTCATCCACCATATTCCACCCACTCATTGTTTTCCTCACCATCCTGAACGTCATTTTCTAAATGCTTTTTTTTTTTACTGTAAATTAAGACAAGTTAGGTAAGCATAAATTCGCCTAAGTTAAGACAAATTAGATGAGGATAAATTTCCCTACGATAAGCCATGTTAGGTTACCTTAAGCTAGATTACGTTAGTTTAGGTTACATAAACCTTTAAGAACGTATATTCAACCATTGATCTACAACAGGTCAGGTAACTCAGTGGATACACAGCGACAGGAAGCGCTCAAGTGTGAGGAAAAACATGTGGTGAGAAAATGGGTTAGGTAATAAGAAAATGGATTGGATAATTGATAAGCTAATGAGATGAATAATAGGCAAGAAAATGGGTTAAATAATTGGTAAGATAATGGATTGGATAAAAGGCAGGGTAATTTGTAAGATAATGGGTTGAATAACAGGAAAAATGGGTTTAATAATTGGTAAGATAACGGGTTGGATAATATATAAGATAATAAGTTGAACCATAGGTAAAGTAATGCGTTGGATAATGGTAAGACAACTGGATAATTAGTAAGAAAACAGGTTTGATAACATGTAACAGAATGGGTTGGATAATAGGTAAGTGAATGGGTTGGATAATGTTGCTCTCAAGCACTCAAGACACACTCATGTTTGTATTTTACTTTTTCTTGATCTTCCATTTTGCATCTTTCCCTGTCTTTCTGTTATTTCATATCTTCTTTCACTCCCTCTTCTTTTCCTGCCCTCTGACCTCTCATTTTCACCATTTCCAATACCCTTATTAAGTCTTTTTTTCCTCTGCCCCATTAACCCTCCATTTTCCGTTCTTATTTTGCCATTCTGGCCTTCTATCTCTACTCTTCCCATTTACTTCTGACCATCCATCTCACCTCTCCACATTTTCTTCTGACCTTCCATCTCTCCTCTTCCCATTTTCTTCTGACCTTTCCTTTCTCTCACTCGCCCTGCCCTAGGATCATCTATCACCCCTTATCCCCTTCTCCCTTTCCTCCACCTTCTCAGTAAACAGCCATTGCTTACATCCTTGTGTTAAAACTTTTTGTCTAAGAGTTAACTTTCTTTTCTGTGAAAGTAAAAGGTAAAAAGAAAATGGTATTTGGTGGAAGTTTTCTGGCGCGGCCGATGGGAAGAAAACGCTGAGAAAGAGATAAAGTTTGGTCCATGAGGAAAAAAGTAAATAGTGTAGTGCCTGCTTCAAGATGAGCAGAGTGTAGTTTGTTGTGTTCAAGTGTCTGAAGGAGCCACCACCACCTGCTTGCTTATAAAAACTCACACCCAACCCCTCCCCCTCACACACACCCAACCCCTCCCCCTCACACACACCCAACCCCTCCCCCTCACACACACCCAACCCCTCCCCCTCACACACACCCAACCCCTCCCCCTAACACACACCCAACCCCTCCCCCTCACACACACCCAACCCCTCCCCCGCACACACACCCAACCCCTCCCCCTCACACCCACCCAACCCCTCCCCCTCACACCCAAACCCTCCCCCTCACACACACCCAACCCCTCCCCCCCACACACACCCAACCCCTCCCCCCACACACACCCAACCCCTCCCCCCACACACACCCAACCCCTCCCCCTCACACACACCCAACCCCTCCCCCTCACACACACCCAACCCCTCCCCCTCACACACACCCAACCCCTCCCCCTCACACACACCCAACCCCTCCCCCTAACACACACCCAACCCCTCCCCCTCACACACACCCAACTCTTCCCCCTCACACACACCCAACCCCTCCCCCTCACACACACCCAAACCCTCCCCCTCACACACACCCAACCCCTCCCCCCACACACACCCAACCCCTCCCCACACACACACCCAACCCCGCCCCCACACACCCAACCCCTCCCCCTCACACACACCCAACCCCTCCCCCACACACACACCCCACCCCTCCCACTCACCCACACCCCACCCCGCCCCCACACACACAAACAACCCCTCCCCCTCACACACACCCACCCAACCCCTCCCCCTCACACACACCCAACCCCTCCCCCTCACACACAGCCACACAGAGGAGGAAGAGTGACTTAGTAGCGACCAGTGAAGAGAGGGGGCCAGGAGCTATGACTCGACCCCTGAAACCACAATTAGATGAGTACAATTAGGTGACTACACACACGCACGCGCACACACACACACACACACACACACACACACACACACACACACACACACACACACACACACACAGTGAAGAGGCGGGGTCAGGAACTATGAATCGACCCCTGCAACCACAAAAGGTGAGTACACACACACACAAACACACACAGAAACCTAGCTGACTGACTGAACTAAGAGTCTGTCTAATGTCCGAGTGTGTCAAGCTGTGTGGACAGTTTACTCGGCTTTTCCCCAGCAGCTGTTTGTCAAGGCTAGATGCATGAAGCTGCATTCCTCTGCCTGTAAAGGAGGGCTAGATGTCCTACAAATTCCGAGGAATCCTACAGTGATTTCTTTTTTGGTTTTCGTGTCACGCTGTGATAGGAAGTGTAACAGGTCGCCTTTGTCTGCAGATTTCTTGTAGACTTTGAAATCATACATATTATTGTTCATACATAGTAATACGTCTAGAAAAAGTGGACGTCCATTTTGTGCATCCGTGGAGTACCTCACTGAGGGTTTTACGAGATAGAAGTTCAACCTAATGACATAAATTATCATTATAATGATTTTCAGAATTTATCCAACTTTTAATCGCCTCCACGGTTGCTAAATCAACATACACAACACTGCTACGCCGTCAGGTAACCGTCCTTGAAAACCTGGACAACGATGAATCTTTATCTGTCACCACCCCCGATTAGGACGTTGGAGAGTTGATTACGAACTCCAGCAATTATAACTCCAAAATTAACAATCTACTACGCAACTTACACCTACAAAACTCTCTACCTACGACAACAACAGACAAAATTATTCACCAAAATACGACACTTTTTATATAAAGACACACGGAAGAGGGAGAAACTTGTCTATTCTCCAATAACCAGCACACATATATGGGCTACCCAAAACCCATAAACGAGGAGTTTTCTTTAGACCATCCTCGGGGATGGGTAGTGCGCCACATAGATAAGCAAGAACCTTGGACAAACACGTCATTAAACTCGTGGCTACTATCAGACAGGCTCACCTCAGATGCTGATGGAGATTCATTAGACTGAACTAGGAGCAACAACGTAGGAACAACAGTAAATTATGCTTCATGGTGAAAAACCCCACAAAGATGACTTATTACACTTCCTTTTACACCATGAAACGAAAACAAAGAGAACAATCACCATAATTATGACCGTAATGTATCACTAGCTCTGCTGTCCTCGAAAAGTAATGTGACTACATACACCAGGCCTTTACCAATCTACGATACCAAATACATTTGATTAACATTTTACACAGTTTGAAGAGAGAATTTAATATGGTTGGATCCGAGACGTCAGTTACCTTCCTGCCAAGATTAAAACCATCAAAACCAATTTCACTTCTAGCACAATCAAGAAGTTGGTAACAGAGACAAACACACAACACAAAGTAACCAGCTTCGCCATCTACCATCCCATGTAGGAGTAATAGCAAACTAAATTTGGGGAAGACTTCTAGAATCCTGCAACAGTGCATCAGAGAACACAAGCCATCATGTCGAAGGGAAGAGTTCAGTCACACTTGTACTGTGAACCGAGATTTCTACAACTTTCTCGTGATCCTCAACGACTCCAAATCAGTCATCAGAGAAACGGTTTAGCTCAATATATTCTGTGATTAAAAGCTGCTCTTATTGCAATTACCAACACCATCGCACAGTATTCTGCCAGATTTGTGGTTTCAGAAGTTCTGGTCAGCCTCGTCCGGCCCTAGCCAGACACATCCATCACGTAGCCACGCCCTCACATGCAGCACCTCACCTTGACCCACTACATATACTCTGAAAAGACAGCTCTGTCTTAGATTGGAACAGCCTTTTAAAAAAATGTTTCAATGCCGCATTTGTATCATATGCACTTGTATTCCTGTGTTTGAAGGGTCTGATCTCTAGCTTCACAGTCCGCCATAATGAATTCATATTGTGTCTGTTTGAGAGGGTTGGGCTCCATCTTTTGGGTCTCATAAGTATGACCTACGTCAGTTATTTCTGCATGATAAAAGGGTAAATCTGAAATAAAACGTTACTTTGTAAATTAATCATTCAATCTCTCTTAATTTTTAAATCTTTAAGAATGTTAGGTTTCAGCTCCTGAGCTTGTTGAGATTGTGGAGTTACAGATCTTGGTCTTGTTGAGATTATGGCGTTACTGCTCCTGGGCCTCTTAACGATATATTCATATTGATATAAAATTATAGTGGTGTTTGTTTAGATTGACCTCTAGCTTCTGGACTTCTTAAAGGTATTGAAGTACAATTCCTGGAGATCAGAAACCATCATGGCGGTTCCTCGTCTGACTGATCTTAAATGATCTTAAAGGTAAAAGGTCAGGAATTCCTGCCTGCACATGTAATTAAAACCAAGCAGCGAGCAAAAAAAAAAAAAGTGAAGGAGGTGCCCAAGGGAGTGCTGTCAGAAATTATTGGAGGAAATAAATATTTAGTATATAGAACGTTACTTTAAGCATGGAAAATAAATACATGGCGTAAACTGTCCCCCTCGTCCCACGTCCAAAGAACTCATTGTATATTTTACGTTAGGTACAAATGAACTATAACCATTAGGATGAGTGACATTGGTAACTCGCAAGAGATAAATATCGGTAGGAAAGAGGAAGATTATTTCCCAGTAAAAATAGGCCTTAGACAAGGATGTGTGATGTCACCGTGGTTGTTTAATATATTTATAGATGGGGTTGTAAGAGAAGTAAATGCGAGGGTCTTGGCAAGATGTGTGTAGTTAAAAGATAAAGAATCAAGCACAAAGTGAGAGTTGTCACATTTGCTCTTTGCTGATGACACTGTGCTTTTAGGAGATTCTGAAGAGAAGTTGTACGGTATGTAAAAGAAGAAAATTAAAATTGAATATAGGAAAGAGTACGGTTATGAGGATAACAAAAAGATTAGGTGACGATAGATTGGATATCAGATTGGAGGGAGAGAGTATGGAGGAGGTGAATGTATTCAGATATTTAGGAGTGGACGTGTCAGCAGATGGGTCTATGAAGGATGAGGTGAATCATAGAATTGATGAGGGGAAAAGGGTGAGCGGTGCACTTAGGAGTCTGTGGAGACAAAGAACTTTGTCCATGAAAGCAAAAAGGAGAATGTATGAGGTATAGTTGTACCAACACTCTTGTATGGGTCTGTGGAATGTGTGATGAATGTTGCAACGAGGAGGATGCTGGAGGCAGTGGAGATGTCATGTCTGAGGGCAATGTGTGGTGTGAATATAATGCAGAGAATTCGTAGTTTGGAAATTAGGAGAAGGTGTGGGATTACCAAAACTATTATCCAGAGTGATGAGAAGGGGTTGAGGTGGTTCGGACATGTAGATAGAATGGAACAAATCAGAATGGCTTCGAGAGTGTATAAATCTGTGGTGGAGGGAAGGCGGGGTAAGGGTCGGCCTAGGAAGGGTTGGAGGGAGGGGGTAAAGGAGGTTTTGTGTGCGAGGGACTTGGACTTCAAGCATGCTGGCATGCGTGAGAGCAATAATGCAAGTGTGGGAGACAGAAGATACCTGCCAGGAGAGACAGTAATGCCAGAGTGGGAGACAAGATACCTGCCTAGGGAGACAGTAATGACAATGTGGGAGACACAATATACCTGCCTGGGGAGACAGTCATGCCAGTGTGGGAGACACTGTTGTGGAAGGTGTTGTGGGGAAGTTTGAAGTGCTTGCAGTAACTAGCAGTGTTGAACCTTTACTTCACTTTAACAACACAGCAAGCATATTAACACAGCAAGACGTCAACACAGCAAGCACGTCAACACAGCACGTCAACACAGCAAGCACGTCAACATAGCAAGTACGTCAACACAGAAAGCACGTTAGCACAGAAAGCACGTAAACACAGCAAGCACGTCAACACAGCAAGCACGTCAACACAGCAAGCACGTCAACACAGCAAGCACGTCAACACAGCAAGCACGTCAACACAGCAAGCACGTCAACACAGCATGCACGTCAACACAGCATGCACGTCACCGTGAAAGAACAACAAAGTATTGCGCAAAAACGGAGCAACAACAAGCAATAACAGCTGAACAACTTACAAGTACAGTAATGTGGCATGCAAAGAGTACGTAACCTTTATTCGGCGCATGTACACACCCTCATTTTAAGGCTATCTCCCCCAACCAGCCAACCAGGTACTAAGGGTTGATGATGGGGCCCCGTCGTTCAACCAGTACCCAGGTTCCAGCCAATGAGAAGATGGTTTTGGCAATCGCAGAGGTGTGGGTACCACTCGCCTGTCTGCCCTTGTCATTCCCACTCTAGAGCTGGTTGAAGCACGGTCTGCTCTCTAGTGGCTTCTATTCTGCCTTGCTTACCGTGGAATGCACTAATAGCTAGTGTTGTATATAATGTATATACTTCTGTTCTGAAATGATGAAGGATAATGCAAGTCAAAAGTTTTTCTGCTGTGTTTATTTTCCTCCCTTTACACCCAGGATAACAGGCCTTTGGGACTCCTGGGTTGTAATAAGTAACATAAAAGAAAAGTACAGTAACTTTCAATAACAGCATACTAACATTTGCCGAATAAGGCAAGTGAAAGTTTGTGTGCAATAATTTCTCAGAAATCATTCTGAAACTAACGGAAAAAAATGTATTTCATTGTGTTTGTTTATTATTAAACTGTAAACTTAAAGGTTAGATAAGTTTTCTAAGGCTCCTTTGAACATGGTTATTAATTTTTACATTAACATAAATGAAAAATGTATCTTTAAACGTACAGAGAAAATATAAGAATGGACTTAATTTTAAATCAAGTCTTGTTAACTGACCAGTTTTACCCATTCGGATATTGGGATATTGGCAGTTTAGAGGGATATCATATATTACTTCACATATGCTTCTAAACTGTTGTATCTGAGTGCCTCTGCAAAGACAGTGATTATGTGTGAGTGAGGTGAAAGTGTTGAATGATGATGAAAGTATTTTTTGTGGGGGGATTTTTTCAGATTATGATAACGTGGGTGGCACCAGCGAGATGCCACCATGGCTACTGTCAGGGAGGCTGAAGTCAGAATAACAACTTCGATGCTACTGTCAGGGAGGCTGAAGTCAGAATAACAACTTCGATGCTACTGTCAGGGAGGCTGAAGTCAGAATAACAACTTCGATGCTACTGTCAGGGAGGCTGAAGTCAGAATAACAACTTCGATGCTACTGTCAGGGAGGCTGAAGTCAGAATAACAACTTCGATGCTACTGTCAGGGAGGCTGAAGTCAGAATAACACCTTCGATGCTACTGTCAGGGAGGCTGAAGTCAGAATAACACCTTCGATGCTACTCTCAGGGAGGCTGAAGTCAGAATAACACCTTCGATGCTACTGTCAGGGAGGCTGAAGTCAGAATAACACCTTCGATGCTACTGTCAGGGAGGCTGAAGTCAGAATAACACCTTCGATGCTACTGTCAGGGAGGCTGAAGTCAGAATAACACCTTCGATGCTACTCTCAGGGAGGCTGAAGTCAGAATAACACCTTCGATGCTACTGTCAGGGAGGCTGAAGTCAGAATAACACCTTCGATGCTACTGTCAGGGAGGCTGAAGTCAGAATAACACCTTCGATGCTACTGTCAGGGAGGCTGAAGTCAGAATAACACCTTCGATGCTACTGTCAGGGAGGCTGAAGTCAGAATAACACCTTCGATGCTACTGTCAGGGAGGCTGGTTGACGCTTTTGAATCCAAATTACCAAGTCATGAATTTAAAATAACAAATAATAATAATAAATTATAATATAATATATTTTAGTATATTATAATTAAAATTATATACAATATATTTGCGACCACTGTCAGCCTCAGAGTTATCTCTGAGTTACCAGACCTTGCCACGTGGAGGCCAGTGGTTCGTCTTTAAGGTCCGCCCCCCCCCCTCGCCTTCCCCAGGTTCATGTGTCCAGGAATCCATCCGTGGGCCCCCGGATGTCTCCCCTTCCTCACTTCCCTAAGGTCAGCCATGCCTCTCTCTCTCTACCTTCCAGCCTCAGCCGTCCCCAGGTTCATGTATCCAGGAATCCATCCGTCCTCCTCCGGATGTTTTCCCTTCCTCACTTACCTAAGGTCAGCCTCACCAACCTGTATTCTTGCTGTCCCCAGGTTCATGTATCCAGGAATCCATCCGTTCGCTCCCGGATGTCTCCCCTTCCCCACTTACCTAAGGTCAGCCTCAACTGCATGTATTCATGCCTTACCCAGGTTCATGTATCCAGGAATTCATCCGTCTACCGCCGGATATTTTCCCTTCCCCACTTACCCAAGGTCAGCCTCAACCGCTTGTATTCATGCCTTACCCAGGTTCATGTATCCAGGAATCCATCCGCTCGCTCCGGATGTCTCCCCTTCCCCACTTACCCAAGGTCAGCCTCAACAACAACCTTCCTCAAGTTCATGTATCCAGGAATCCATCCGCTCGCTCCCAGATGTCTTCCCTTACCCACTTGCCTAAGGTCGGCGGTTCCTTCCACGGATCAGTGTCTCCAGGAGTCCACTTACGTCACCTCAGATGGACTCCATTCCCCACTTCCCCAAAGTCGGCGGTATTCTTGCCTAACCCAGGTTCATGTATCCAGGAATCCTTCCGTCTACCGCCGGATATCTTCCCTTCCCCACTTACCCAAGGTCAGCCTCAACTGCATGTATTCATGCCTTACCCAGGTTCATGTATCCAGGAATCCATCCGCTCGCTCCCGGATGTCTCCCCTTCCCCACTTACCCAAGGTCAGCCTCAACAACAACCTTCCCCAAGTTCATGTATCCAGGAATCCATCCGCTCGCTCCCGGATGTCTTCCCTTACCCACTTGCCTAAGGTCGGCGGTTCCTTCCACGGATCAGTGTATCCAGGAGTCCACTTATGTCACCTCAGATGGACTCCCTTCCCCACTTCCCCAAAGTCGGCGGTATTCTTGCCGTACCCAGGATCATGTATCCAGGAATCCTTCCGTCTACCGCCGGATATCTTCCCTTCCCCACTTACCCAAGGTCAGCCTCAACTGCATGTATTCATGCCTTACCCAGGTTCATGTACCCAGGAATCCATCCGCTCGCTCCCGGATGTCTCCCCTTCCCCACTTACCCAAGGTCAGCCTCAACAACAACCTTCCTCAAGTTCATGTATCCAGGAATCCATCCGCTCGCTCCAGATGTCTTCCCTTACCCACTTGCCTAAGGTCGGCGGTGCCTTCCCTGGATCAGTGTCTCCAGGAGTCCACTTGTGTCACCTGAGTGGACTCCCTTCCCCACTTCCCCAGAGTCAGCAGTGCCTTCCCCGGATCAGTGTCTCCAGGAGTCCACTTGTGTCACCTGAGTGGACTCCCTTCCCCACTTCCCCAGAGTCAGCGGTTGCCACCTTCAGTGACCTCGCTGCATGGAAACTTGGTCTTGTCTAGCTGGTCTACGGTAGAGACTGTCCAGGTGGGTGGAATTACTGGAGGTGACACACACACAGAAAACTGCGTCCAGTAATTACACCCACCAAGACAGCCTGGACCGTAGGTCAGCTAGACGCCACCAAGCTGCCTCACAGTTCCGCCACCTCGGAGAGGCTAATTAACGTAAATTTTGGAAATCCTTTTATGTTACACTATGAAAATATACGAAGAACAAGTTTTTTTTTACTTATTTAGCTGTTTAAAAGTATTTGCGTTTTATTATTGCAGTTGAATACCGAAATGTTGGTTAATTTGACCACCTCCATGAGTGTCATGTGTACATGTTATTATGTACACATTAAATATACATGTTGTGTATGTGTGCCATGTGAAAGAAATAAGATAGATGAGCTAAGATTAATTGCAAGTGCAGGAGACATAGATATTATTGCTATAACAGAGACCTGGCTCAATCTGAAAGATAGAGAGATGCCCTCTGAATGTCACATAGAAGGCTATAAATTATTCCACACTGACAGGGTCAACAGGAAAGGTGGTGGAGTAGCGATGTATGTCAGAGACAATTTAAATTGTTGTGTTAGACAAGATATTAAATTAGAAGCGTCAGCCACTGAATCTGTTTGGTTACAGCTTCTCGAGGGCCGAGAAAAACTAATTTTGGGTGTGATTTATAGGGCCCCAAATCTTGATAGGGAGTGCAGTAAACTTCTATGGGACGAAATTCGTAAGGCATCTACATACGAAAATGTTGTGCTAATGGGAGATTTCAACTATAGACAGATTGACTGGAGCAATTTGACAGGTAATTTAGAGTCAGGTGACTTTCTTGATACGATCCAGGATTGTTTTTTAAAACAGTTTGTGACAGAGCCAACTAGGGGAAATAACCTCCTTGACTTGGTTCTTGCCAGTAGGGAAACACTAATTAATAATCTTGAGGTTAATGATGAGCTTGGGGAAAGTGATCACAAATCACTCAGTTTTAATATATCATGGAATTCCCCTAATAATGGCAATCAAGTCTCCGTCCCTGACTTTCGCTTGGCTGATTTCATAAGACTGAAAAATTACTTAGGTGGGCTGAACTGGAATGACCTGACTAAGGGTCAGGTAGGTGGTGATGGTTGCCGATATGATGCTTTCCAGGGCATAGTTCTAGCTGCTCAGTCAAATTATGTTCCAAATAGGGAAATCAGATCAAACAAAAATGATCCTAAATGGATGAACAATAGATTAAAATATCTGATTGGTCAAAAGAGAGGCATATATAGGCAAATCAAAAGAGGAGAGGGGCAATTGAGAAATCGATATATTCAGTTAAAGAGAGAAATAAAAAAGGGAATTAGAAAAGCAAAAAGAGATTATGAGGTTAAAGTTGCAAGAGAATCGAAGACTAACCCAAAAGGATTCTTTCAGGTATACAGAAGTAAGATCAGGGACAAGATAGGCCCACTCAAAAGTTCCTCGGGTCAGCTCACTGACAGTGATAAGGAAATGTGTAGAATTTTTAACACATACTTCCTCTCAGTTTTTACACAGGAGGATACCAGCGATATTCCAGTAATGATAAATTATGTAGAACAGGACGATAATAAACTGTGTACTATTAGGGTCACAAGTGACATGGTCCTTAGGCAAATAGATAAATTAAAACCTAACAAATCCCCAGGCCCTGATGAACTGTATGCAAGGGTTCTAAAGGAATGTAAAGAGGAGCTTAGCACACCTTTGGCTAATCTTTTCAACATATCACTACAAACTGGCATGGTGCCAGATAAGTGGAAAATGGCAAATGTGATACCTATTTTCAAAACAGGTGACAGGTCCTTAGCTTCGAACTATAGACCAATAAGCCTAACCTCCATAGTGGGAAAATTTATGGAATCAATAATTGCCGAGGCAGTTCGTAGCCACCTTGAAAAGCATAAATTAATCAACGAATCTCAGCATGGTTTTACAAAGGGGCGTTCCTGCCTTACGAATTTATTAACTTTTTTCACTAAGGTATTTGAGGAGGTAGATCATGGTAATGAATATGATATTGTGTATATGGACTTCAGTAAGGCTTTTGACAGGGTCCCACATCAGAGACTATTGAGGAAAATTAAAGCACATGGAATAGGAGGAGAAATTTTTTCCTGGATAGAGGCATGGTTGACAAATAGGCAGCAGAGAGTTTGCATAAATGGGGAGAAATCAGAGTGGGGAAGTGTCACGAGCGGTGTTCCACAGGGGTCAGTGTTGGGCCCCCTGCTGTTCACAATCTACATAAACGACATAGATGAGGGCATAAAGAGCGACATCGGCAAGTTTGCCGATGACACCAAAATAGGCCGTCGAATTCATTCTGACGAGGACATTCGAGCACTCCAGGAAGATTTGAATAGACTGATGCAGTGGTCGGAGAAGTGGCAGATGCAGTTTAATATAGACAAATGCAAAGTTCTAAATGTTGGACAGGACAATAACCATGCCACAT
>NW_027197830.1:0-54079 GCF_038502225.1 Cherax quadricarinatus
TAACACTCAGGATGTGACCCACACCAGTCCACTAACACCCAGGATGTGACCCACACCAGTCCACTAACACCCAGGATGTGACCCCCACCAGTCCACTAACACCCAGGATGTGACCCACACCAGTCCACTAACACCCAGGATGTGACCCACACCAGTCCACTAACACCCAGGATGTGACCCACACCAGTCCACTAACACCCAGGATGTGACCCACACCAGTCCACTAACACCCAGGATGTAACCCACACCAGTCCACGAACACCCAGGATGTGAACCACACCAGTCCACCAACACCCAGAATGTGACCCACACCAGTCCACCAACACCCAGGATGTGACCCACACCAGTCCACTAACACCCAGGATGTGACCCCACACCAGTCCACTAACACCCAGGATGTGACCCACACCAGTCCACTAACACCCAGGATGTGACCCACACCAGTCCACGAACACCCAGGATGTGACCCACACCAGTCCACTAACACCCAGGATGTGACCCACACCAGTCCACTAACACCCAGGATGTGACCCACACCAGTCCACTAACACCCAGGATGTGACCCCCACCAGTCCACTAACACCCAGGATGTGACCCACACCAGTCCACTAACACCCAGGATGTGACCCACACCAGTCCACTAACACCCAGGATGTGACCCACACCAGTCCACTAACACCCAGGATGTGACCCACACCAGTCCACTAACACCCAGTATGTGACCCACACCAGTCCACTAACACCCAGGATGCCACCCACACCAGTCCACTAACACCCAGGATGCCACCCACACCAGTCCACTAACACCCAGGATGTGACCCACACCAGTGCACTAACGCCCAGGATGTGACCCACACCAGTCCACTAACACCCAGGATGTGACCCACACCAGTCCACTAACACCCAGGATGTGACCCACACCAGTCCACTAACACCCAGGATGTGACCCACACCAGTGCACTAACACCCAGGATGTAACCCACACCAGTCCACGAACACCCAGGATGTGAACCACACCAGTCCACCAACACCCAGAATGTGACCCACACCAGTCCACCAACAACCAGGATGTGACCCACACCAGTCCACTAACACCCAGGATGTGACCCCACACCAGTCCACTAACACCCAGGATGTGACCCACACCAGTCCACTAACACCCAGGATGTGACCCACACCAGTCCACTAACACCCAGGATGTGACCCACACCAGTCCACTAACACCCAGGATGTGACCCACACCAGTCCACTAACACCCAGGATGTGACCCACACCAGTCCACTAACACCCAGGATGTGACCCACACCAGTCCACTAACACCCAGGATGTGACCCACACCAGTCCACTAACACCCAGGATGTGACCCACACCAGTCCACTAACACCCAGGATGTGACCCACACCAGTGCACTAACACCCAGGATGTAACCCACACCAGTCCACGAACACCCAGGATGTGACCCACACCAGTCCACTAACACCCAGGATGTGACCCACACCAGTCCACTAACACCCAGGATGTGACCCACACCAGTCCACTAACACCCAGGATGTGAACCACACCAGTCCACTAACACCCAGGATGTGACCCACACCAGTCCACTAACACCCAGGATGTGACCCACACCAGTCCACTAACACCCAGGATGTGAACCACACCAGTCCACTAACACCCAGGATGTGACCCACACCAGTCCACTAACACCCAGGATGTGACCCACACCAGTCCACTAACACCCAGGATGTGACCCACACCAGTCCACTAACACCCAGGATGTGACCCACACCAGTCCACTAACACCCAGGATGTGACCCACACCAGTCCACTAACACCCAGGATGTGACCCACACCAGTCCACTGACACCCAGGATGTGACCCACACCAGTCCACTAACACCCAGGATGTGACCCACACCAGTCCACTAACACCCAGGATGTGACCCACACCAGTCCACTAACACCCAGGATGTGACCCACACCAGTCCACTAACACCCAGGATGTAACCCCCACCAGTCCACTAACACCCAGGATGTGACCCACACCAGTCCACTAACACCCAGGATGTGACCCACACCAGTCCACTAACACCCAGGATGTGACCCACACCAGTCCACTAACACCCAGGATGTGACCCACACCAGTCCACTGACACCCAGGATGTGACCCACACCAGTCCACTAACACCCAGGATGTGACCCACACCAGTCCACTAACACCCAGGATGTGACCCACACCAGTCCACTAACACCCAGGATGTGACCCACACCAGTCCACTAACACCCAGGATGTAACCCCCACCAGTCCACTAACACCAAGGATGTGACCCACACCAGTCCACTAACACCCAGGATGTGACGCACACCAGTCCACTAACACCCAGGATGTGACCCACACCAGTCCACTGACACCCAGGATGTGACCCACACCAGTCCACTAACACCCAGGATGTGACCCACACCAGTCCACTAACACCCAGGATGTGACGCACACCAGTCCACTAACACCCAGGATGTGACCCACACCAGTCCACTAACACCCAGTATGTGACCCACACCAGTCCACTAACACCCAGGTACCCATTTTACTGATGGGCGAACTTAGACAACCGTCATAAGGAAACACACCCAATGTTTCCCCCCTCGCTGGGAATCGAACCCGACCCTCGGTTTAGTGACTAGACTGACGCTAATCAAACTGAATAATTATATAGGTGACAAATAATGAACATTTAGGGACCTAAAACTTAACATTTAGGGACCTAAAAGTCAACATTTAGGGACCTAAAACTTAACATTTAGGGACCTAAAACTTAACATTTAGGGACCTAAAACTTAACATTTAGGGACCTAAAACTTAACATTTAGGGACCTAAAACTTAACATTTAGGGACCTAAAACTTAACATTTAGGGACCTAAAACTTAACATTTAGGGACCTAAAACTTAACATTTAGGGACCTAAAACTTAACATTTAGGGACCTAAAACTTAACATTTAGGTACCTAAAACTTAACATTTAGGGACCTAAAACTTAACATTTAGGGATCTAAAACTCAACATTTAGGGACCTAAAACTTAACATTTAGGGACCTAAAACTTAACATTTAGGGATCTAAAACTCAACATTTAGGGACCTAAAACAACATTTAAACCCGCCAGTGATGCCAATATACTGCTTATTAAAAACTACTTAGTCCCCGTGTGGGTTTACCGCCTACCTTTCATTGTTAACAACAACACCTAGAAAAAAAACATAAAACGACATTTTGTTAACCATAAAACGACATTTTTAAGTTGAATTAAGACTTGAGTTAATTACCAGTGGTTTAACACAAGGAGTGTGTCAGTGTGGGCTGAGCCACGGTGGAGGCAGGACGTGTCTTACGTCGCTCCTCATTAACGTCTGAGCCACGGTGGAGGTAGGACGTGTCATACGTCACTCCTCATTAACGGCTGAGCCACGGTGGAGGTAGGACGTGTCTTACGTCACTCCTCATTAACGTCTGAGCCACGGTGGAGGCAGGACGTGTCTTACGTCGCTCCTCATTAACGTCTGAGCCACGGTGGAGGCAGGACGTGTCTTACGTCGCTCCTCATTAACGTCTGAGCCACGGTGGAGGCAGGACGTGTCTTACGTCGCTCCTCATTAACGGCTGAGCCACGGTGGAGGCAGGACGTGTCTTACGTCGCTCCTCATTAACGTCTGAGCCACGGTGGAGGTAGGACGTGTCTTACGTCGCTCCTCATTAACGGCTGAGCCACGGTGGAGGCAGGACGTGTCTTACGTCGCTCCTCATTAACGGCTGAGCCACGGTGGAGGTAGGACGTGTCTTACGTCGCTCCTCATTAACGTCTGAGCCACGGTGGAGGCAGGACGTGTCTTACGTCGCTCCTCATTAACTGTTGAGCCACCGTGGAGGTAGGACGTGTCTTACGTCGCTCCTCATTAACGGCTGAGCCACGGTGGAGGTAGGACGTGTCTTACGTCGCTCATTAACGGCTGAGCCACGGTGGAGGTAGGACGTGTCTTACGTCGCTCCTCATTAACGTCTGAGCCACGGTGGAGGTAGGACGTGTCTTACGTCGCTCCTCATTAACGGCTGAGCCACGGTGGAGGTAGGACGTGTCTTACGTCGCTCCTCATTAACGTCTGAGCCACGGTGGAGGTAGGACGTGTCTTACGTCGCTCCTCATTAACGGCTGTGCCAGGGTGGAGGTAGGACGTGTCTTACGTCGCTCCTCATTAACGTCTGAGCCACGGTGGAGGTAGGACGTGTCTTACGTCGCTCCTCATTAACGGCTGAGCCACGGTGGAGGTAGGACGTGTCTTACGTCGCTCCTCATTAACGGCTGAGCCACGGTGGAGGCAGGACGTGTCTTACGTCACTCCTCATTAACGGCTGAGCCACGGTGGAGGCAGGACGTGTCTTACGTCACTCCTCATTAACGGCTGAGCCACGGTGGAGGCAGGACGTGTCTTACGTCACTCCTCATTAACGGCTGAGCCACGGTGGAGGTAGGACGTGTCTTACGTCACTCCTCATTAATGGCTGAGCCACGGTGGAGGTAGGACGTGTCTTACGTCACTCCTCATTAACGGCTGAGCCACGGTGGAGGCAGGACGTGTCTTACGTCACTCCTCATTAACGGCTGAGCCACGGTGGAGGCAGGACGTGTCTTACGTCACTTTTCATTAATGTCTGAGCCACGGTGGAGGCAGGACGTGTCTTACGTCACTCCTCATTAACTGTTGAGCCACGGTGGAGGCAGGACGTGTCTTACGTCGCTCCTCATTAACTGTTGAGCCACGGTGGAGGCAGGACGTGTCTTACGTCGCTCCTCATTAACGGTTGAGCCACGGTGGAGGCAGGACGTGTCTTACGTCACTCCTCATTAACTGTTGAGCCACGGTGGAGGGAGGACGTGTCTTACGTCGCTCCTCAGTAACGGTTGAGCCACGGTGGAGGCAGGACGTGTCTTACGTCGCTCCTCATTAACGGTTGAGCCACGGTGGAGGCAGGACGTGTCTTACGTCGCTCCTCATTAACGGCTGAGCCACGGTGGAGGTAGGACGTGTCTTACGTCACTCCTCATTAACGGCTGAGCCACGGTGGAGGCAGGACGTGTCTTACGTCGCTCCTCATTAACGGCTGAGCCACGGTGGAGGCAGGACGTGTCTTACGTCGTTCCTCATTAACGTCTGAGCCACGGTGGAGGTAGGACGTGTCTTACGTCACTCCTCATTAACGGCTGAGCCACGGTGGAGGCAGGACGTGTCTTACGTCGCTCCTCATTAACGGCTGAGCCACGGTGGAGGCAGGACGTGTCTTACGTCGTTCCTCATTAACGTCTGAGCCACGGTGGAGGCAGGACGTGTCTTACGTCGCTCCTCATTAACGTCTGAGCCACGGTGGAGGTAGGACGTGTCTTACGTCACTCCTCATTAACGGCTGAGCCACGGTGGAGGTAGGACGTGTCTTACGTCACTCCTCATTAACGGCTGAGCCACGGTGGAGGCAGGACGTGTCTTACGTCGCTCCTCATTAACGGCTGAGCCACGGTGGAGGTAGGACGTGTCTTACGTCGCTCCTCATTAACGGCTGAGCCACGGTGGAGGTAGGACGTGTCTTACGTCACTCCTCATTAACGTCTGAGCCACGGTGGAGGCAGGACGTGTCTTACGTCGCTCCTCATTAACGGCTGAGCCACGGTGGAGGTAGGACGTGTCTTACGTCGCTCCTCATTAACGGCTGAGCCACGGTGGAGGCAGGACGTGTCTTACGTCACTTTTCATTAATGTCTGAGCCACGGTGGAGGCAGGACGTGTCTTACGTCGCTCCTCATTAACTGTTGAGCCACGGTGGAGGCAGGACGTGTCTTACGTCACTCCTCATTAACTGTTGAGCCACGGTGGAGGCAGGACGTGTCTTACGTCGCTCCTCATTAACGGCTGAGCCACGGTGGAGGCAGGACTTGTCTTACGTCACTTTTCATTAATGTCTGAGCCACGGTGGAGGCAGGACGTGTCTTACGTCGCTCCTCATTAACTGTTGAGCCACGGTGGAGGCAGGACGTGTCTTACGTCGCTCCTCATTAACGGTTGAGCCACGGTGGAGGCAGGACGTGTCTTACGTCACTCCTCATTAACTGTTGAGCCACGGTGGAGGGAGGACGTGTCTTACGTCGCTCCTCATTAACGGTTGAGCCACGGTGGAGGCAGGACGTGTCTTACGTCGCTCCTCATTAACGGTTGAGCCACGGTGGAGGCAGGACGTGTCTTACGTCGCTCCTCATTAACGGCTGAGCCACGGTGGAGGTAGGACGTGTCTTACGTCACTCCTCATTAACGGCTGAGCCACGGTGGAGGCAGGACGTGTCTTACGTCGCTCCTCATTAACGGCTGAGCCACGGTGGAGGCAGGACGTGTCTTACGTCGTTCCTCATTAACGTCTGAGCCACGGTGGAGGTAGGACGTGTCTTACGTCACTCCTCATTAACGGCTGAGCCACGGTGGAGGCAGGACGTGTCTTACGTCGCTCCTCATTAACGGCTGAGCCACGGTGGAGGCAGGACGTGTCTTACGTCGTTCCTCATTAACGTCTGAGCCACGGTGGAGGCAGGACGTGTCTTACGTCGCTCCTCATTAACGTCTGAGCCACGGTGGAGGTAGGACGTGTCTTACGTCACTCCTCATTAACGGCTGAGCCACGGTGGAGGTAGGACGTGTCTTACGTCACTCCTCATTAACGGCTGAGCCACGGTGGAGGCAGGACGTGTCTTACGTCGCTCCTCATTAACGGCTGAGCCACGGTGGAGGTAGGACGTGTCTTACGTCGCTCCTCATTAACGTCTGAGCCACGGTGGAGGCAGGACGTGTCTTACGTCGCTCCTCATTAACTGTTGAGCCACCGTGGAGGTAGGACGTGTCTTACGTCGCTCCTCATTAACGGCTGAGCCACGGTGGAGGTAGGACGTGTCTTACGTCGCTCATTAACGGCTGAGCCACGGTGGAGGTAGGACGTGTCTTACGTCGCTCCTCATTAACGTCTGAGCCACGGTGGAGGTAGGACGTGTCTTACGTCGCTCCTCATTAACGGCTGAGCCACGGTGGAGGTAGGACGTGTCTTACGTCGCTCCTCATTAACGTCTGAGCCACGGTGGAGGTAGGACGTGTCTTACGTCGCTCCTCATTAACGGCTGTGCCAGGGTGGAGGTAGGACGTGTCTTACGTCGCTCCTCATTAACGTCTGAGCCACGGTGGAGGTAGGACGTGTCTTACGTCGCTCCTCATTAACGGCTGAGCCACGGTGGAGGTAGGACGTGTCTTACGTCGCTCCTCATTAACGGCTGAGCCACGGTGGAGGCAGGACGTGTCTTACGTCACTCCTCATTAACGGCTGAGCCACGGTGGAGGTAGGACGTGTCTTACGTCACTCCTCATTAACGGCTGAGCCACGGTGGAGGTAGGACGTGTCTTACGTCACTCCTCATTAACGGCTGAGCCACGGTGGAGGTAGGACGTGTCTTACGTCACTCCTCATTAATGGCTGAGCCACGGTGGAGGTAGGACGTGTCTTACGTCACTCCTCATTAACGGCTGAGCCACGGTGGAGGCAGGACGTGTCTTACGTCACTCCTCATTAACGGCTGAGCCACGGTGGAGGCAGGACGTGTCTTACGTCACTTTTCATTAATGTCTGAGCCACGGTGGAGGCAGGACGTGTCTTACGTCGCTCCTCATTAACTGTTGAGCCACGGTGGAGGCAGGACGTGTCTTACGTCACTCCTCATTAACTGTTGAGCCACGGTGGAGGCAGGACGTGTCTTACGTCGCTCCTCATTAACTGTTGAGCCACGGTGGAGGCAGGACGTGTCTTACGTCGCTCCTCATTAACGGTTGAGCCACGGTGGAGGCAGGACGTGTCTTACGTCACTCCTCATTAACTGTTGAGCCACGGTGGAGGGAGGACGTGTCTTACGTCGCTCCTCAGTAACGGTTGAGCCACGGTGGAGGCAGGACGTGTCTTACGTCGCTCCTCATTAACGGTTGAGCCACGGTGGAGGCAGGACGTGTCTTACGTCGCTCCTCATTAACGGCTGAGCCACGGTGGAGGTAGGACGTGTCTTACGTCACTCCTCATTAACGGCTGAGCCACGGTGGAGGCAGGACGTGTCTTACGTCGCTCCTCATTAACGGCTGAGCCACGGTGGAGGCAGGACGTGTCTTACGTCGTTCCTCATTAACGTCTGAGCCACGGTGGAGGTAGGACGTGTCTTACGTCACTCCTCATTAACGGCTGAGCCACGGTGGAGGCAGGACGTGTCTTACGTCGCTCCTCATTAACGGCTGAGCCACGGTGGAGGCAGGACGTGTCTTACGTCGTTCCTCATTAACGTCTGAGCCACGGTGGAGGCAGGACGTGTCTTACGTCGCTCCTCATTAACGTCTGAGCCACGGTGGAGGTAGGACGTGTCTTACGTCACTCCTCATTAACGGCTGAGCCACGGTGGAGGTAGGACGTGTCTTACGTCACTCCTCATTAACGGCTGAGCCACGGTGGAGGCAGGACGTGTCTTACGTCGCTCCTCATTAACGGCTGAGCCACGGTGGAGGTAGGACGTGTCTTACGTCGCTCCTCATTAACGGCTGAGCCACGGTGGAGGTAGGACGTGTCTTACGTCACTCCTCATTAACGTCTGAGCCACGGTGGAGGCAGGACGTGTCTTACGTCGCTCCTCATTAACGGCTGAGCCACGGTGGAGGTAGGACGTGTCTTACGTCGCTCCTCATTAACGGCTGAGCCACGGTGGAGGCAGGACGTGTCTTACGTCACTTTTCATTAATGTCTGAGCCACGGTGGAGGCAGGACGTGTCTTACGTCGCTCCTCATTAACTGTTGAGCCACGGTGGAGGCAGGACGTGTCTTACGTCACTCCTCATTAACTGTTGAGCCACGGTGGAGGCAGGACGTGTCTTACGTCGCTCCTCATTAACGGCTGAGCCACGGTGGAGGCAGGACTTGTCTTACGTCACTTTTCATTAATGTCTGAGCCACGGTGGAGGCAGGACGTGTCTTACGTCGCTCCTCATTAACTGTTGAGCCACGGTGGAGGCAGGACGTGTCTTACGTCGCTCCTCATTAACGGTTGAGCCACGGTGGAGGCAGGACGTGTCTTACGTCACTCCTCATTAACTGTTGAGCCACGGTGGAGGGAGGACGTGTCTTACGTCACTCCTCATTAACGGCTGAGCCACGGTGGAGGCAGGACGTGTCTTACGTCGCTCCTCATTAACGGTTGAGCCACGGTGGAGGCAGGACGTGTCTTACGTCGCTCCTCATTAACGGCTGAGCCACGGTGGAGGTAGGACGTGTCTTACGTCACTCCTCATTAACGGCTGAGCCACGGTGGAGGCAGGACGTGTCTTACGTCGCTCCTCATTAACGGCTGAGCCACGGTGGAGGCAGGACGTGTCTTACGTCGTTCCTCATTAACGTCTGAGCCACGGTGGAGGTAGGACGTGTCTTACGTCACTCCTCATTAACGGCTGAGCCACGGTGGAGGCAGGACGTGTCTTACGTCGCTCCTCATTAACGGCTGAGCCACGGTGGAGGCAGGACGTGTCTTACGTCGTTCCTCATTAACGTCTGAGCCACGGTGGAGGCAGGACGTGTCTTACGTCGCTCCTCATTAACGTCTGAGCCACGGTGGAGGTAGGACGTGTCTTACGTCACTCCTCATTAACGGCTGAGCCACGGTGGAGGTAGGACGTGTCTTACGTCACTCCTCATTAACGGCTGAGCCACGGTGGAGGCAGGACGTGTCTTACGTCGCTCCTCATTAACGGCTGAGCCACGGTGGAGGTAGGACGTGTCTTACGTCGCTCCTCATTAACGGCTGAGCCACGGTGGAGGTAGGACGTGTCTTACGTCGCTCCTCATTAACGGCTGAGCCACGGTGGAGGTAGGACGTGTCTTACGTCGCTCCTCATTAACGGCTGAGCCACGGTGGAGGCAGGACGTGTCTTACGTCGCTCCTCATTAACGTCTGAGCCACGGTGGAGGCAGGACGTGTCTTACGTCGCTCCTCATTAACGTCTGAGCCACGGTGGAGGCAGGACGTGTCTTACGTCGCTCCTCATTAACGGCTGAGCCACGGTGGAGGTAGGACGTGTCTTACGTCGCTCCTCATTAACTGTTGAGCCACGGTGGAGGCAGGACGTGTCTTACGTCGCTCCTCATTAACGGCTGAGCCACGGTGGAGGTAGGACGTGTCTTACGTCGCTCCTCATTAACGTCTGAGCCACGGTGGAGGCAGGACGTGTCTTACGTCGCTCCTCATTAACTGTTGAGCCACGGTGGAGGTAGGACGTGTCTTACGTCGCTCCTCATTAACGGCTGAGCCACGGTGGAGGTAGGACGTGTCTTACGTCGCTCATTAACGGCTGAGCCACGGTGGAGGTAGGACGTGTCTTACGTCGCTCCTCATTAACGGCTGAGCCACGGTGGAGGCAGGACGTGTCTTACGTCGCTCCTCATTAACGGCTGAGCCACGGTGGAGGTAGGACGTGTCTTACGTCGCTCCTCATTAACGGCTGAGCCACGGTGGAGGCAGGACGTGTCTTACGTCGCTCCTCATTAACGGCTGAGCCACGGTGGAGGCAGGACGTGTCTTACGTCGCTCCTCATTAACGGCTGAGCCACGGTGGAGGCAGGACGTGTCTTACGTCGCTCCTCATTAACGGCTGAGCCACGGTGGAGGCAGGACGTGTCTTACGTCGCTCCTCATTAACGTCTGAGCCACGGTGGAGGCAGGACGTGTCTTACGTCGCTCCTCATTAACGTCTGAGCCACGGTGGAGGCAGGACGTGTCTTACGTCACTCCTCATCAAGGAAGGTTCCTTGATGTTGGTGAGGGGCTCTTGATGCAGGGAATTGGATCTGTGCTCCAGTTCCCCGAATTAAGCCTGAATGCCTTCCACATCCCCCCCCCCAGGCGCTGTATAATCCTCCGGGTTTAGCGCTTCCCCCTTGATTATAATAATAATAATAATAATAATAATAATACGTTCACAAGTGTTGGGCTTCATAAGTAATTACGGCTTTTGTTTTTACATATTTTCAAATATAAAAAAAAAATATTTTTTTTTACATTCAAATGTTGAAAAAACGTATATATACGTTTGGACCGTTTACGTGTTAATAATTGTTAGGTACGTGTTAATTGCTAGGTACGTGTTAATAATTGTTAGGTACGTGTTAATAGTTAGGTACGTGTTAATAATTGTTAGGTACGTGTTAATTGTTAGGTACGTGTTAATAATTGTTAGGTACGTGTTAATTGTTAGGTATGTGTTAATAATTGTTAGGTACGTGTTAATTGTTAGGTACGTGCTAATAATTGTTAGGTACGTGTTAGTAATTGTTAGGTACGTGTTAATTGTTAGGTACGTGTTAATAATTGTTAGGTACGTGTTAATTGTTAGGTACGTGTTAATTGTTAGGTACGTGTTAATAATTGTTAGGTACGTGTTAGTAATTGTTAGGTACGTGTTAATTGTTAGGTACGTGTTAGTAATTGTTAGGTACGTGTTAATAATAATTGTTAGGTACGTGTTAATAATTGTTAGGTACGTGTTAATAATTGTTAGGTACGTGTTAATAATAATTGTTAGGTACGTGTTAATAATTGTTAGGTACGTGTTAATAATTGTTAGGTACGTGTTAATAATTGTTAAGTACGTGTTAATAATAATTGTTAGGTACATGTTAATAATTGTTAGGTACGTGTTAATAATTGTTAGGTACGTGTTAATTGTTAGGTATGTGTTAATTGTTAGGTATGTGTTAATTGTTAGGTACGTGTTAATAATTGTTAGGTACGTGTTAATAATTGTTAGGTACGTGTTAATAATTGTTAGGTACGTGTTAATTGTTAGGTACGTGTTAATAATTGTTAGGTACGTGTTAATTGTTAGGTACGTGTTAATAATTGTTAGGTACGTGTTAATAATTGTTAGGTACGTGTTAATAATTGTTAGGTATGTGTTAATAATTGTTAGGTACGTGTTAATAATTGTTAGGTACGTGTTAATAATTGTTAGGTACGTGTTAATTGTTAGGTACGTGTTAATTGTTAGGTACGTGTTAATAATTGTTAGGTACGTGTTAATAATAATTGTTAGGTGCGTGTTAATAATTGTTAGGTACGTGTTAATTGTTAGGTACGTGTTAATTGTTAGCTACGTGTTAATTGTTAGGTACGTGTTAATTGTTAGGTACGTGTTAATAATTGCTAGGTACGTGTTAATAATTGTTAGGTACGTGTTAATAATTGTTAGGTACGTGTTGTTAGGTACGTGTTAATTGTTAGGTACGTGTTAATAATTGTTAGGTATGTGTTAATTGTTAGGTACGTGTTAATAATTGTTAGGTATGTGTTAATAATTGTTAGGTATGTGTTAATAATTGTTAGGTACGTGTTAATTGTTAGGTATGTGTTAATTGTTAGGTACGTGTTAATTGTTAGGTACGTGTTAATAATTGTTAGGTACGTGTTAATAATTGTTAGGTACGTGTTAATAATTGTTAGGTACGTGTTAATAATTGTTAGGTACGTGTTAATTATTAGGTACGTGTTAATAGTTATTAGGTACGTGTTAATTATTAGGTACGTGTTAATTATTAGGTACGTGTTAATTGTTAGGTACGTGTTAATAATTGTTAGGTACGTGTTAATTATTAGGTACGTGTTAATAGTTATTAGGTACGTGTTAATAATTGTTAGGTACGTGTTAATTATTAGGTACGTGTTAATTGTTAGGTACGTGTTAATTGTTAGGTACGTGTTAATTGTTAGGTACGTGTTAATAATTGTTAGATACGTGTTAATAATTGTTAGGTACGTGTTAATAGGTACGTGTTAATTATTAGGTACGTGTTAATTATTAGGTACGTGTTAATAATTGTTAGATACGTGTTAATAATTGTTAGGTACATGTTAATTATTAGGTACGTGTTAATTATTAGGTACGTGTTAATAATTGTTTGGTACGTGTTAATTATTAGGTACGTGTTAATTGTTAGGTACGTGTTAATAATTGTTAGGTACGTGTTAATTATTAGGTACGTGTTAATTATTAGGTACTTGTTAATAATTGTTAGGTACGTGTTAATTGTTAGGTACGTGTTAATAATTGTTAGGTACGTGTTAATTGTTAGGTACGTGTTAATAATTGTTAGGTACGTGTTAATTGTTAGGTACGTGTTAATTGTTCGGTACGTGTTAATAATTGTTAGGTACGTGTTAATTGTTAGGTACGTGTTCATAATTGTTAGGTACGTGTTCATAATTGTTAGGTACGTGTTAATTGTTAGGTACGTGTTAATTGTTAGGTACGTGTTAATAATTGTTAGGTACGTGTTAATTGTTAGGTACGTGTTAATTGTTAGGTACGTGTTAATAATTGTTAGGTACGTGTTAATTGTTAGGTACGTGTTAATTGTTAGGTACGTGTTAATAATTGTTAGGTACGTGTTAATTGTTAGGTACGTGTTCATAATTGTTAGGTACGTGTTAATTGTTAGGTACGTGTTAATTGTTAGGTACGTGTTAATAATTGTTAGGTACGTGTTAATTGTTAGGTACGTGTTAATAATTGTTAGGTACGTGTTAATTGTTAGGTACGTGTTAATTGTTAGGTACGTGTTAATTGTTAGGTACGTGTTAATTGTTAGGTACGTGTTAATTGTTAGGTACGTGTTAATTGTTAGGTACGTGTTAATTGTTAGGTACGTGTTAATTGTTAGGTACGTGTTAATTGTTAGGTACCACTAAATTATTATGGTCATAATTTGCTATTGAAATATTTTTCAACTTGTAGTTAACGATAATTTGTCTTAGAGTTAAATTATTACGCAGTTGTAAGACTAGGCTGGTAGTTTGTGGTTTTGGATTCAGAGTTTCCTTGGATCAAACCTGATTACTTAGGTCCCCAGGTTGTGTATGACCCCTGTGGGTTTTGTGCTTCGTATTTAGGATGATTGTCAGGGTGAGGGTGTTCATACCATGGTTCATGGTTCATACCATGGTTCATGGTTCATACCATGGTTCATGGTTCATACCATGGTTCATGGTTCATACCATGGTTCATGGTTCATACCATGGTTCATAGTTCATACCATGGTTCATAGTTCATACCATGGTTCATAGTTCATACCATGGTTCATAGTTCATACCATGGTTCATGGTTCATACCATGGTTCATGGTTCATACATGGTTCATGGTTCATCATGGTTCATAGTTCATACCATGGTTCATGGTTCATACCATGGTTCATGGTTCATACCATGGTTCATAGTTCATACCATGGTTCATGGTTCATACCATGGTTCATAGTTCATACCATGGTTCATAGTTCATACCATGGTTCATAGTTCATACCATGGTTCATAGTTCATACCATGGTTCATGGTTCATACCATGGTTCATGGTTCATACCATGGTTCATGGTTCATACCATGGTTCATAGTTCATACCATGGTTCATAGTTCATACCATGGTTCATAGTTCATACCATGGTTCATAGTTCATACCATGGTTCATGGTTCATACCATGGTTCATGGTTCATACAATGGTTCATGGTTCATACCATGGTTCATGGTTCATACCATGGTTCATGGTTCATACCATGGTTCATGGTTCATACCATGGTTCATGGTTCATACCATGGTTCATACCATGGTTCATAGTTCATACCATGGTTCATGGTTCATACCATGATTCATACAATGGTTCATGGTTCATACCATGGTTCATGGTTCATACCATGATTCATACAATGGTTCATGGTTCATACCATGGTTCATGGTTCATACCATGATTCATACAATGGTTCATGGTTCATACCATGGTTCATTGTTCATACCATGGTTCATGGTTCATACCATGATTCATACAATGGTTCATGGTTCATACCATGGTTCATTGTTCATACCATGGTTCATAGTTCATACCATGATTCATACCATGGTTCATGGTTCATACCATGGTTCATTGTTCATACCATGGTTCATGGTTCATACCATGGTTCATTGTTCATACCATGGTTCATGGTTCATCATACAATGGTTCATACCATGGTTCATTGTTCATACCATGGTTCATCATGGTTCATACCATGGTTCATCAGTTCATACCATGGTTCATTGTTCATACCATGGTTCATAGTTCATACCATGGTTCATAGTTCATACCATGGTTCATGGTTCATACCATGGTTCATAGTTCATACCATGGTTCATGGTTCATACCATGGTTCATAGTTCATACCATGGTTCATGGTTCATACCATGGTTCATAGTTCATACCATGGTTCATGGTTCATACCATGGTTCATGGTTCATACCATGGTTCATAGTTCATACCATGGTTCATAGTTCATACCATGGTTCATAGTTCATACCATGGTTCATAGTTCATACCATGGTTCATGGTTCATACCATGGTTCATGGTTCATACCATGGTTCATAGTTCATACCATGGTTCATGGTTCATACCATGGTTCATGGTTCATACCATGGTTCATGGTTCATACCATGGTTCATGGTTCATACCATGGTTCATGGTTCATACCATGGTTCATGGTTCATACCATGGTTCATGGTTCATACCATGGTTCATAGTTCATACCATAGTTCATATCATGGTTCATACCATAGTTCATGGTTCATACCATGGTTCATGGTTCATACCATGGTTCATGGTTCATACCATGGTTCATAGTTCATACCATGGTTCATGGTTCATACCATGGTTCATATCATGGTTCATACCATGGTTCATGGTTCATACCATGGTTCATGGTTCATACCATGGTTCATAGTTCATACCATGGTTCATAGTTCATACCATGGTTCATAGTTCATACCATGGTTCATTGTTCATACCATGGTTCATAGTTCATACCATGGTTCATAGTTCATACCATGGTTCATATCATGGTTCATACCATGGTTCATGGTTCATACCATGGTTCATTGTTCATACCATGGTTCATAGTTCATACCATGGTTCATAGTTCATACCATGGTTCATATCATGGTTCATACCATGGTTCATATCATGGTTCATACCATGGTTCATGGTTCATACCATGGTTCATTGTTCATACCATGGTTCATAGTTCATACCATGGTTCATGGTTCATACCATAGTTCATATCATGGTTCATACCATGGTTCATGGTTCATACCATGGTTCATAGTTCATACCATGGTTCATAGTTCATACCATGGTTCATAGTTCATACCATGGTTCATAGTTCATACCATGGTTCATAGTTCATACCATGGTTCATGGTTCATACCATGGTTCATGGTTCATACCATGGTTCATAGTTCATACCATGGTTCATAGTTCATACCATGGTTCATGGTTCATGGTTCATACCATGGTTCATGGTTCATACCATGGTTCATAGTTCATACCATGGTTCATAGTTCATACCATGGTTCATGGTTCATACCATGGTTCATGGTTCATACCATGGTTCATAGTTCATACCATGGTTCATAGTTCATACCATGGTTCATGGTTCATACCATGGTTCATGGTTCATACCATGGTTCATGGTTCATACCATGGTTCATGGTTCATACCATGGTTCATGGTTCATACCATGGTTCATAGTTCATACCATGGTTCATGGTTCATACCATGGTTCATGGTTCATACCATGGTTCATGGTTCATACCATGGTTCATGGTTCATAGTTCATACCATGGTTCATAGTTCATACCATGGTTCATGGTTCATACCATGGTTCATGGTTCATACCATGGTTCATGGTTCATACCATGGTTCATGGTTCATACCATGGTTCATAGTTCATACCATGGTTCATGGTTCATACCATGGTTCATGGTTCATACCATGGTTCATAGTTCATACCATGGTTCATGGTTCATACCATGGTTCATGGTTCATACCATGGTTCATAGTACATACCATGGTTCATAGTTCATACCATGGTTCATAGTTCATACCATGGTTCATAGTTCATAGTTCATACCATGGTTCATAGTACATACCATGGTTCATAGTTCATACCATGGTTCATAGTTCATACCATGGTTCATAGTACATACCATGGTTCATAGTACATACCATGGTTCATAGTACATACCATGGTTCATAGTTCATATCATGGTTCATAGTTCATATCATGGTTCATACCATAGTTCATGGTTCATACCATGGTTCATGGTTCATACCATGGTTCTTAGTTCATACCATGGTTCATGGTTCATACCATGGTTCTTAGTTCATACCATGGTTCATGGTTCATAGTTCATACCATGGTTCATTGTTCATACCATGGTTCATAGTTCATACCATGGTTCATAGTTCATACCATGGTTCATGGTTCATACCATGGTTCATAGTTCATACCATGGTTCATAGTTCATACCATGGTTCATACCATGGTTCATAGTTCATACCATGGTTCATGGTTCATACCATGGTTCATACCATGGTTCATGGTCATACCATGGTTCATTCATACCATGGTTCATAGTTCATACCATGGTTCATAGTTCATACCATGGTTCATAGTTCATACCATGGTTCATAGTTCATATCATGGTTCATACCATGGTTCATAGTACATACCATGGTTCATAGTTCATACCATGGTTCATAGTACATACCATGGTTCATAGTACATACCATGGTTCATAGTTCATACCATGGTTCATAGTTCATACCATGGTTCATAGTACATACCATGGTTCATAGTACATACCATGGTTCATAGTACATACCATGGTTCATAGTACATACCATGGTTCATAGTTCATACCATGGTTCATAGTTCATACCATGGTTCATAGTACATACCATGGTTCATAGTTCATACCATGGTTCATAGTTCATACCATGGTTCATAGTTCATACCATGGTTCATAGTTCATACCATGGTTCATAGTTCATACCATGGTTCATAGTTCATATCATGGTTCATACCATAGTTCATGGTTCATATCATGGTTCATACCATGGTTCATGGTTCATACCATTGTTCATGGTTCATACCATGGTTCATAGTTCATACCATGGTTCATGGTTCATACCATGGTTCTTAGTTCATACCATGGTTCATGGTTCATAGTTCATACCATGGTTCATTGTTCATACCATGGTTCATAGTTTATACCATGGTTCATAGTTCATACCATGGTTCATAGTTCATACCATGGTTCATGGTTCATACCATGGTTCATAGTTCATACCATGGTTCATAGTACATACCATGGTTCATGGTTCATACCATGGTTCATAGTTCATACCATGGTTCATAGTTCATACCATGGTTCATAGTTCATACCATGGTTCATGGTTCATACCATGGTTCATAGTTCATACCATGGTTCATAGTTCATACCATGGTTCATGGTTCATAGTTCATACCATGGTTCATAGTTCATACCATGGTTCATAGTTCATACCATGGTTCATAGTTCATACCATGGTTCATGGTTCATACCATGGTTCATAGTTCATACCATGGTTCATAGTTCATACCATGGTTCATAGTTCATACCATGGTTCATACCATGGTTCAGAGTTCATACCATGGTTCATAGTTCATACCATGGTTCATGGTTCATACCATGGTTCATACTTCATACCATAGTTCACACCATGGTTGCCACCATAGTTCACACCATGGTTGCCACCATAGTTCACATCATGGTTGCCACCATAGTTCACACCATGGTTGCCACCATAGTTCACATCATGGTTGCCACCATAGTTCACATCATGGTTGCCACCATAGTTCACACCATGGTTGCCACCATAGTTCACACCATGGTTGCCACCATAGTTCACATCATGGTTGCCACCATAGTTCACACCATGGTTGCCACCATAGTTCACACCATGGTTGCCACCATAGTTCACACCATGGTTGCCACCATAGTTCACATCATGGTTGCCACCATAGTTCACATCATGGTTGCCACCATAGTTCACATGGTTGCCACCATAGTTCACATCATGGTTGCCACCATAGTTAACACCATGGTTGCCACCATAGTTAACACCATGGTTGCCACCATAGTTCACATCATGGTTGCCACCATAGTTCACATCATGGTTGCCACCATAGTTCACGCCATGGTTGCCACCATAGTTCACACCATGGTTGCTACCATAGTTCACACCATGGTTGCCACCATAGTTCACATGGTTGCCACCATAGTTCACACCATGGTTGCCACCATAGTTCACATCATGGTTGCCACCATAGTTCACACCATGGTTGCCACCATAGTTCACATCATGGTTGCCACCATAGTTCACACCATGGTTGCCACCATAGTTCTCACCATGGTTGCCACCATAGTTCACATGGTTGCCACCATAGTTCACACCATGGTTGCCACCATAGTTCACATCATGGTTGCCACCATAGTTCACACCATGGTTGCCACCATAGTTCACACCATGGTTGCCACCATAGTTCACACCATGGTTGCCACCATAGTTCACACCATGGTTGCCACCATAGTTCACACCATGGTTGCCACCATAGTTCACACCATAGTTCACACCATGGTTGCCACCATAGTTCACATCATGGTTGCCACCATAGTTCACACCATGGTTGCCACCATAGTTCACATCATGGTTGCCACCATAGTTCACACCATGGTTGCCACCATAGTTCACATCATGGTTGCCACCATAGTTCACATCATGGTTGCCACCATAGTTCACACCATGGTTGCCACCATAGTTCACACCATAGTTCACACCATGGTTGACACCATAGTTCACACCATAGTTCACACCATGGTTGCCACCATAGTTCACATCATGGTTGCCACCATAGTTCACACCATGGTTGCCACCATAGTTCACATCATGGTTGCCACCATAGTTCACATCATGGTTGCCACCATAGTTCACACCATGGTTGCCACCATAGTTCACATCATGGTTGCCACCATAGTTCACATCATGGTTGCCACCATAGTTCACACCATGGTTGCCACCATAGTTCACATCATGGTTGCCACCATAGTTCACATCATGGTTGCCACCATAGTTCACACCATGGTTGCCACCATAGTTCACACCATAGTTCACATCATGGTTGCCACCATAGTTCACATCATGGTTGCCACCATAGTTCACACCATGGTTGCCACCATAGTTCACATCATGGTTGCCACCATAGTTCACACCATGGTTGCCACCATAGTTCACACCATGGTTGCCACCATAGTTCACATCATGGTTGCCACCATAGTTCACATCATGGTTGCCACCATAGTTCACATCATGATTGCCACCATAGTTCACACCATGGTTGCCACCATAGTTCACACCATGGTTGCCACCATAGTTCACACCATGGTTGCCACCATAGTTCACACCATGGTTGCCACCATAGTTCACACCATGGTTGCCACCATAGTTCACACCATGGTTGCCACCATAGTTCACACCATGGTTGCCACCATAGTTCACACCATGGTTGCCACCATAGTTCACACCATAGTTCACACCATGGTTGCCACCATAGTTCACATCATGGTTGCCACCATAGTTCACACCATGGTTGCCACCATAGTTCACACCATAGTTCACACCATGGTTGCCACCATAGTTCACACCATGGTTGCCACCATAGTTCACACCATAGTTCACACCATGGTTGCCACCATAGTTCACATCATGGTTGCCACCATAGTTCACACCATGGTTGCCACCATAGTTCACACCATGGTTGCCACCATAGTTCACACCATGGTTGCCACCATAGTTCACACCATGGTTGCCACCATAGTTCACACCATGGTTGCCACCATAGTTCACACCATGGTTGCCACCATAGTTCACATCGTTGCCACCATTGTTCACACCATGGTTGCCACCATAGTTCACATCGTTGCCACCATTGTTCACACCATGGTTGCCACCATAGTTCACACCATGGTTGCCACCATAGTTCACACCATGGTTGCCACCATAGTTCACACTATGGTTGCCACCATAGTTCACACCATGGTTGCCACCATAGTTCACATCGTTGCCACCATTGTTCACACCATGGTTGCCACCATAGTTCACACCATGGTTGCCACCATAGTTCACATCATGGTTGCCACCATAGTTCACATCATGGTTGCCACCATAGTTCACACCATGGTTGCCACCATAGTTCACATCATGGTTGCCACCATAGTTCACATCATGGTTGCCACCATAGTTCACACCATGGTTGCCACCATAGTTCACACCATGGTTGCCACCATAGTTCACATCGTTGCCACCATAGTTCACATCGTTGCCACCATTGTTCACACCATGGTTGCCACCATTGTTCACACCATGGTTGCCACCATAGTTCACATCGTTGCCACCATTGTTCACACCATGGTTGCCACCATAGTTCACACCATGGTTGCCACCATAGTTCACACCATGGTTGCCACCATAGTTCACACCATGGTTGCCACCATAGTTCACATCGTTGCCACCATAGTTCACATCGTTGCCACCATTGTTCACACCATGGTTGCCACCATTGTTCACACCATGGTTGCCACCATAGTTCACATCATGGTTGCCACCATAGTTCACATCATGGTTGCCACCATAGTTCACACCATGGTTGCCACCATAGTTCACACCATAACACTCCAGTATAACAGTCATTACCCCTCCCCTACACCACCCCTCCCCTACACCACCCCTTCCTACACCACCCCTTCCTACACCACCCCTTCCTACACCACCCCTTCCTACTTTCCCTTGTTCCATCACTCTGTAGTCACCCTGGTTCCATCACTACTCACCCTGGTTCCATCACTCTGTACTCACCCTGGTTCCATCACTACTCACCCTGGTTCCATCACTCTGTACTCACCTTGGTTCCATCACTCTGTACTCACCCTGGTTCCATCACTATGTACTCACCCTGGTTCCATCACTCTGTGATCACCCTGGTTCCATCACCCTGTACTCTCCCTGGTTCCATCACCCTGTGCTCTCCCTGGTTCCATCACCCTGTGCTCTCCCTTGTTCCATCACCCTGTACTCTCCCTGGTTCCATCACCCTGTACTCTCCCTGGTTCCATCACCCTGTACTCTCCCTGGTTCCATCACCCTGTACTCTCCCTGGTTCCATCACCCTGTACTCTCCCTGGTTCCATCACCCTGTACTCTTCCTGGTTCCATCACCCTGTACTCTCCCTGGTTCCATCACCCTTTACTCTCCCTGGTTCCATCACCCTGTACTCTCCCTGGTTCCATCACCCTGTACTCTCCCTGGTTCCATCACCCTGTACTCTCCCTGGTTCCATCACCCTGTACTCTCCCTGGTTCCATCACCCTGTACTCTCCCTGGTTCCATCACCCTGTGCTCTCCCTGGTTCCATCACCCTGTGCTCTCCCTGGTTCCATCCCCCTGTACTCTCCCTGGTTCCATCACCCTGTGCTCTCCCTGGTTCCATCACCCTGTGATCTCCCTGGTTCCATCACCCTGTGCTCTCCCTGGTTCCATCACCCTGTACTCTCCCTGGTTCCATCACCCTGTACTCTCCCTGGTTCCATCACCCTGTACTCTTTGGTTCCATCACCCTGTACTCTCCCTGGTTCCATCACCCTGTACTCTCCCTTGTTCCATCACCCTGTACTCTCCCTGGTTCCATCACCCTGTACTCTCCCTGGTTCCATCACCCTGTACTCTCCCTGGTTCCATCACCCTGTACTCTCCCTGGTTCCATCACCCTGTACTCTCCCTGGTTCCATCACCCTGTACTCTCCCTGGTTCCATCACCCTGTACTCTCCCTGGTTCCATCACCCTGTACTCTCCCTGGTTCCATCACCCTGTACTCTCCCTGGTTCCATCACCCTGTACTCTCTTTGGTTCCATCACCCTGTACTCTCCCTGGTTCCATCACCCTGTACTCTCCCTGGTTCCATCACCCTGTACTCTCCCTGGTTCCATCACCCTGTACTCTCCCTGGTTCCATCATCCTGTACTCTCCCTGGTTCCATCACCCTGTACTCTCCCTGGTTCCATCACCCTGTACTCTCCCTGGTTCCATCACCCTGTACTCTCCCTGGTTCCATCACCCTGTACTCTCCCTGGTTCCATCACCCTGTACTCTCCCTTGTTCCATCACCCTGTACTCTCCCTGGTTCCATCACCGTGTACTCTCCCTGGTTCCATCACCCTGTACTCTCCCTGGTTCCATCACCCTGTACTCTCCCTGGTTCCATCACCCTGTACTCTCCCTGGTTCCATCACCCTGTACTCTCCCTGGTTCCATCACCCTGTACTCTCCCTGGTTCCATCACCCTGTACTCTCCCTGGTTCCATCACCCTGTACTCTCCCTGGTTCCATCATCCTGTACTCTCCCTGGTTCCATCACCCTGTACTCTCCCTGGTTCCATCACCCTGTACTCTCCCTGGTTCCATCACCCTGTACTCTCCCTGGTTCCATCACCCTTTACTCTCCCTGGTTCCATCACCCTGTACTCTCCCTGGTTCCATCACCCTGTACTCTCCCTGGTTCCATCACCCTGTACTCTCCCTGGTTCCATCACCCTGTACTCTCCCTGGTTCCATCACCCTGTACTCTCCCTGGCTCCATCACCCTGTGCTCTCCCTGGTTCCATCACCCTGTGCTCTCCCTGGTTCCATCCCCCTGTACTCTCCCTGGTTCCATCACCCTGTGCTCTCCCTGGTTCCATCACCCTGTGATCTCCCTGGTTCCATCACCCTGTGCTCTCCCTGGTTCCATCACCCTGTACTCTCCCTGGTTCCATCACCCTGTACTCTCCCTGGTTCCATCACCCTGTACTCTTTGGTTCCATCACCCTGTACTCTCCCTGGTTCCATCACCCTGTACTCTCCCTTGTTCCATCACCCTGTACTCTCCCTGGTTCCATCACCCTGTACTCTCCCTGGTTCCATCACCCTGTACTCTCCCTGGTTCCATCACCCTGTACTCTCCCTGGTTCCATCACCCTGTACTCTCCCTGGTTCCATCACCCTGTACTCTCCCTGGTTCCATCACCCTGTACTCTCCCTGGTTCCATCACCCTGTACTCTCTTTGGTTCCATCACCCTGTACTCTCCCTGGTTCCATCACCCTGTACTCTCTTTGGTTCCATCACCCTGTACTCTCCCTTGTTCCATCACCCTGTACTCTCCCTTGTTCCATCACCCTGTACTCTCCCTGGTTCCATCACCCTGTACTCTCCCTGGTTCCATCACCCTGTACTCTCCCTGGTTCCATCACCCTGTACTCTCCCTGGTTCCATCACCCTGTACTCTCCCTGGTTCCATCACCCTGTACTCTCCCTGGTTCCATCACCCTGTACTCTCCCTGGTTCCATCACCCTGTACTCTCCCTGGTTCCATCATCCTGTACTCTCCCTGGTTCCATCACCCTGTACTCTCCCTGGTTCCATCACCCTGTACTCTCCCTGGTTCCATCACCCTGTACTCTCCCTGGTTCCATCACCCTGTACTCTCCCTGGTTCCATCACCCTGTACTCTCCCTGGTTCCATCACCCTGTACTCTCCCTGGTTCCATCACCCTGTACTCTCTCTTGGTTCCATCACCCTGTACTCTCCCTGGTTCCATCACCCTGTACTCTCCCTGGTTCCATCACCCTCTCTCTTTGGTTCCATCACCCTGTACTCTCCCTTGTTCCATCACCCTGTACTCTCCCTTGTTCCATCACCCTGTACTCTCCCTGGTTCCATCACCCTGTACTCTCCCTGGTTCCATCACCCTGTACTCTCCCTGGTTCCATCACCCTGTACTCTCCCTGGTTCCATCACCCTGTACTCTCCCTGGTTCCATCACCCTGTACTCTCCCTGGTTCCATCACCCTGTACTCTTTGGTTCCATCACCCTGTACTCTCCCTGGTTCCATCACCCTGTACTCTCCCTGGTTCCATCACCCTGTACTCTCCCTGGTTCCATCACCCTGTACTCTCCCTGGTTCCATCACCCTGTACTCTCCCTGGTTCCATTACTCGGGTCACTGAGTTTGGTTAAACATAAACTCGTTTTAATCTTATTAAACGTCTCTAAAAATCACTCTTAACTTTATTAAAACCAGTCAAGTGAATGTACGTTTTAACATTGTTATTAAGAAGCTCTGTTAACATTGTATACTTAGCTCTGTTAACATTGTATACTTAGCTCTGTTAACATTGTATACTTAGCTCTGTTAACATTGTATACTGAGCTCTGTTAACATTGTATACTTATCTCTGTTAACATTGTATACTTAGCTCTGTTAACATTGTATACTTAGCTCTGTTAACATTGTATACTTAGCTCTGTTAACATTGTATACTTAGCTCTGTTAACATTGTATACTTAGCTCTGTTAACATTGTATACTTAGCTCTGTTAACATTGTATACTGAGCTCTGTTAACATTGTATACTTAGCTCTGTTAACATTGTATACTTAGCTCTGTTAACATTGTATACTTATCTCTGTTAACATTGTATACTTAGCTCTGTTAACATTGTATACTTAGCTCTGTTAACATTGTATACTTAGCTCTGTTAACATTGTATACTTAGCTCTGTTAACATTGTTTACTTAGCTCTGTTAACATTGTTTACTTAGCTCTGTTAACATTGTTTACTTAGCTCTGTTAACATTGTTTACTTAGCTCTGTTAACATTGTTTACTTAGCTCTGTTAACATTGTTTACTTAGCTCTGTTAACATTGTACACTTAGCTCTGTTAACATTGTTTACTTAGCTCTGTTAACATTGTTTACTTAGCTCTGTTAACATTGTTTACTTAGCTCTGTTAACATTGTTTACTTAGCTCTGTTAACATTGTTTACTTAGCTCTGTTAACATTGTACACTTAGCTGTTAACATTGTTTACTTAGCTCTGTTAACATTGTACATGTGGCATGCAAAGAGTACGTAACCTTTATTCGGCGCATGGACACACCCTCATTTACAGGCTATCTCCCCCAACCAGCGAACCAGGTTGCTAAGAGTTGATGATGGGGCCCCATCGTTCAACTAGTGACCAGGTTCTAGCCAATAAGAAGGTGGGATTGACAATCGCAGAGGTTATGTGGATACCGCTCTCCTGTCTGCCCTTGTCATTCCCATTCTAGAGCTGGTTGAAGCACGGTCTGCTATCTTGTGGCTTCTATTTCTGCCTTGCTTACCGTGGAGTGCACTATATTTATCACTGTACATAGTGTACATATTGCTGTTATAAATTGGTGAAGGATAATATAAGTCTAAACTTTTTCTACTGTGTTTATTTGCTCCCATTACACCTGGGATAACAGGCCATTTGAAATCCTAGGTTGTAATATGGGTAGCCTGTCCGAGAGCTGGACTTAGAGAAACGGTTGAGCTTAGGGTGAAGCTTGTAGCAGGAACATTGTGTAGCTTGCTGTTTCGCTTCGCTTTACAAATTTTGCGTGTCAGTTGCTTATGATCAGCCTTGCTATTGTGTGATCGTTCAACAGCTCGCTACTAGCTTGTTCAGTGTGCTCGCTTCGCTACGGTCAATCTTGTGTGCAGTCAGCTTTGCTTGTATGCGTATTCTGCAATCGTACTGTGCATAGCTAAGCGTGTTCTGCAAATTAACGTGTTACGTTGGGGTATTCGTACTGTGCATAGCGAATAACTTATGCCACCTAGACGAGTCAGACGCCTGGTGTCGGCATATACTTTGCATAACCTACCTAAATTGTCCCTACAGCGTTGTTGGCAAATTGCTCGTTCCATTGGCATTCCCTATAAACGCACTCTCACAGCTGCGCAACTGCGTTCACTTATTGCTGACATACTTATTGAAGAAGAGATGGCACATCAAACTCCTCCCTCTACGGGAGCTAGGGAAAAAACTCTTATGTTCTCGCATGAGGAAGATGATACACCTACGGAGCAAAATGGTCAGTATGGTGCAGCTGGGTTGTCTCAAGGTGAATCAGCGTCGTTGGCACTTGAGCTGGCAAAAATCACGCTGGAGCAAACTAGGGAACAGAGAGCATTCGCAAGGGAAGAATTTGATAGGGAAAGAGAAAGGAGGCAGTTTTCGCATTCTGTAAACGATTTCAGTTTACAAAAAGCAGTACAGCTTGTTCCCCGCTTCAATGAGGCCGAACCAGAGCAATTTTTCGAAAGCTTCGAAAATCAGGCTCGAGCCTTGAGGTGGCCGGAACAGCACTGGGCAGCGTTGGTTCATACAGCATTATTGGGTAAGGCACAGGAATTTACGTCGGTATTAACTGACGCTGAATTCTCTGATTATCAAGTAGTGAAGACCACAGTGTTGGGAGCATATACATGTATCCCAGCTAAATATCGTAAGACCTTCAAATTGAACAGGCGGCAGCTTGGTCAATCCCTGGTGGACTTTGTGAGACAGCAAACCAAAGCTTTTACCAGCTGGTATAAAGCGAGTGGTGTCTCTAACTTTGAGGAGCTGGTGCAGCTTATTCTGATTGATAACCTGCTGGAGTCTGTGGGACCAGAGGTTCGTGTCTTTCTGCAGGATCGTGACTTAACCACTGCATTGGAGGCGGCCAGGTTGGCTGATACCTTCGAAACGAACCGCTCCTTGTCCGAGCGGTCCCGTCTCTCTTTTCAACAGTCTGGCGTGAGCAGAGATCGACAACATTGGAGAATGAAGTGCCAGCCGGAGGGAGAGCGTCTACGTCATCCAACCAAGTCACCTGGTGAGCCACGCTTCTCAACATATGGTCCCCCTGCGGAGAGGCAAACTACTTATGGAGCATCTCGACAACAATATCCAGAGAGGCACCAGCCAGAACGACACCACTTGCAACGTCATCAGGGAGTAAAGGGCAAGCCTGTCGTCTGCTTCAGGTGCAATAAAGTAGGTCACATCAGTTCCAACTGCCCCCAAAAACCTCAACCCATCGGGAAAATCTCTAATATCCCTAGTAACATGTCCCCTAGAGAAGTAGAAAAAGGTATGGCCCCTTATTATTGCGAAAGTCTTATTTCCCTTCAGGAAAACTCAGAACCAACTAAAGTAAATACCTTTAGAGATACTGGAGCATATTGCTCACTTGTCAGAGAAGGAATATTACCCCTTTCAGAGAATACTTCCTTGAATTCCTCAGTTTTATTGGAAGCCTATGGAGGAGCTATATATTCAGTTCCTTTGCATAAAATTTATGTACAGTGCAAATATTACACTGGGTACTTGACTGTAGGTATCTCAAAAGGATTTCCCATGAAAAATGCCATGTTATTACTGGGTAATAACATTACTACTGTTACTTCGTGTCCTGAACCTATAATGATTAATGCTTCTCCAGTGTTGGCCATAACTCGGGCAACATCCCAAGGGTTGTCTGGGGAGAATGTTGACCTATCCTTGGACGACTCCGATCTCGGAATAGCCACGTTGTTTTATGAGACACACCGGCCGGAGTCTCGTAAATCAAGTGAACAGACCCCGATCAAGCCTTCCTATTCCCAGGTTGCAGGATTGCCAGATGTCTCTGTTTCCATGCCCGAGGGACTGTCCTTCCGGGAGGAACAACGAAAGGACCCTTCTTTAAAATTCGCTTTTGAGGCAGCCATGGGTAAATCCTCTTTGGGTCATCCAGTCAAGTATGAAGTTAAAAATGATTATTTAGTTTGCACTGAGACTGGTAAGGAGATAGAGGGCCGGCAATTATACGACAGGTTAGTGGTTCCAACCAAGTATAGACCTCAGATATTAAATATAGCTCATAATACGTCATCAGGAGGTCACTTAGGAATTACAAAAACCTTGTATAGAATCACAAAAGAATTTTATTGGCCAAAATTAAAGAAAGATGTGAAGAATCATATTAGGTGTTGCCGAGAATGTCAGCAAGTTGGAAAACCTGGACATTCCATTAAACCTGCACCTCTCCAACCCATACCTGCTGATGGAGAACCTTTTGCAGATTTAATTATAGATTGTGTAGGTCCACTACCTAAGTCAAAGTCTGGAAATCAGTATTTATTTACAATTATGGATAAAGTAACCAGATATCCTGAAGCGATCCCAATGCGTAGTATCAATACTAAAGCTATTCTCAAAGCTTTAACAAAATTCATTTCTTGTTTTGGCATTCCTAAAACTATACAAAGTGATCAAGGTACTAACTTCACTGCCAAAGCATTTAGGGAAGTATTAACTAGGTTAGGGATAATTCACAACTTATCCACTGCCTATCACCCTCAGTCCCAAGGCGCCTTGGAAAGATTCCACCAAACATTAAAAACAATGATGAGAAGTTTTTGCATGCACTTTCCGACAGATTGGGATGAATCTCTACCTTTGTTGCTGTTCTCAGTACGAGAGACGGTACAAGAGTCTACAGGGTATAGTCCGTTTGAGCTGATCTTTGGGCACAATGTACGAGGTCCTCTTCGGGTGCTCAAAGAAGGATGGATGGGAGAAGACGTAAGCTCAGCACTCTACAACCCGTCTTCAAGGTTGCAGGTGGCACGTGAGTTAGCCAAGGCTAACCTAAAGATAGCTCAAAGTAAGATGAAACAGAGGTATGACAAAAGTGCACAATTCCGCTCCTTCCATCCAGGAGACAAGGTGTTGGTGCAGGAACCTATACCTGGCCACACCTTGAAAGCTAGATATACGGGACCTATGCAGATTGTAAGTAGATTATCTGATTTAAATTATGTGGTAGCTCCCATTGATAAGACCTCAAAAAACAAAAACTTACCACATTAATCAAATCAAGGCCTTTCATACACCAGATAAAGTCCCAGTAATGACTCTGTCCTCTACCTCTGAGGACGACTCTGACTCTTTGCACTCTATCTCTGAAATTAATACTAAACTTTCAAATTCTGTCCTCCTCAAGGATCCTAGCCCGTTAATGGATGGATTATCTGAAATACAAGCAACCAATTTAACTGAGCTTCTACAGTCATATCCTAATATTTTTTCGGATGTGCCGAAAAAATGTACGTTAGGTTACCATGATGTAGATGTGGGAAAATCTAAACCAATTAAACTCTCCCCCTACAGAGCTAATCCTGAAAAGCAAAGGCTACTTCAGCAGGAAGTAGACTTCTTGTTAGAACATGGTTTAGTGGAGGAGTCATCTAGTCCATGGGCTTCACCGTGCATCCTAGTAAAAAAGGCTGATGGAGGGTTTCGTATGTGCACAGACTACCGTAAAGTGAACGAGGTCACAATCACAGATGCTTACCCTCTTCCTCGTCTGGATGACGTAATTGACTTTGTGGGTAAGGCTACTTTTGTGTCCAAATTAGATCTCCTTAAAGGTTACTATCAGGTACCTTTGACAGATAAGGCGAAGGAAATCTCTGCCTTCGTGATTCCAGGAGGTCATTATCAGTATACAGTTACCCCCTTCGGAATGAGAAATTCCCCCTCTTCATTCCAGAAACTCATCCATCAGGCTATTAAAGGACTTGAAGGCACGGCAGCATACCTAGATGATATTGTTGTGGTGTCTGATACTTGGGATCAACACCTACTTAGACTTAAAGCTCTGTTTGAGACCTTTAAGAATTCCCAATTAACAGTTAATTTATCTAAATCTTCCTTTGGCCAGGCCACTATCACTTTTCTAGGCCATGAAGTAGGTAGTGATAATGTTGCACCTAAACTTGCTAAAGTTCTTTCGATTAAAGATTATCCAGTTCCTCATGATAGGAAATCTCTTCAACGTTTCCTAGGCATGATAGGATTTTACAGAAGATTCTGTAAGAATTTCTCAGATATTGTAGCCCCTCTTACCTCTCTTACCAGTCATAAAGTTCCCTTTAATTGGACGTCAGATTGTAACACTGCTTTTAATAAAGCAAAAAGATTATTGTGCTCTGCACCCATTCTCCTGTCTCCAGACTTCTCCAAACCTTTTTCATTACAGGTTGATGCTTGTGAGTCTGGGGTTGGGGCGGTACTATTACAAATCGGGAACAAGGAGCTGCAGCCAATCGCATACTTTTCAGCTAAGTTCCAGCCACATCAGAGAGCTTACTCTACCATTGAAAAAGAAGCCCTCGCGCTGGTAATGGCTTTGGAACATTTCGATGTTTATGTGGGCCAGACATCGCAGGTGGTCACAGTCTACAGTGATCACAACCCGTTAGTCTATCTCCAAGCCATGAAGAATCACAACACAAGGCTTATGCGTTGGACGCTCAGGCTGCAGCCCTATAACCTAAAAATAAATTACATTGCCGGCAAAGAAAATGTGTTGGCAGACTCTTTGTCAAGAGTCTAGTTTAATATTTTATTTAGGTTAGGATGTATTTGTGGTAACCCCCCTTTCAAGCTCTTTTTTTTATCCCCTGATGTGGGGTTTTTTTTTAGTGAGGGGATACGGGCTACCGTCCGCTTGTATCTTGGACCTATGTTGGCCTATCTGACTGCTGTCTCACTCTGAGTTTAGGGTTTGGCTTTTGGTCACTAGGAAAGCTGAGCTCTATCTAAGAGTTGGATGGTGGAGAGGATAGGCGGTCCCATTATTTTGTGCCATGGCGGCACGGTTACCACTGGGAGGTGGCAGCCTAATCCTGAGCCTTCTCGGGGGTGGGGGTGTGGCATGCAAAGAGTACGTAACCTTTATTCGGCGCATGGACACACCCTCATTTACAGGCTATCTCCCCCAACCAGCGAACCAGGTTGCTAAGAGTTGATGATGGGGCCCCATCGTTCAACTAGTGACCAGGTTCTAGCCAATAAGAAGGTGGGATTGACAATCGCAGAGGTTATGTGGATACCGCTCTCCTGTCTGCCCTTGTCATTCCCATTCTAGAGCTGGTTGAAGCACGGTCTGCTATCTTGTGGCTTCTATTTCTGCCTTGCTTACCGTGGAGTGCACTATATTTATCACTGTACATAGTGTACATATTGCTGTTATAAATTGGTGAAGGATAATATAAGTCTAAACTTTTTCTACTGTGTTTATTTGCTCCCATTACACCTGGGATAACAGGCCATTTGAAATCCTAGGTTGTAATAGTACACTTAGCTCTGTTAACATTGTTTACTTAGCTCTGTTAACATTGTTTACTTAGCTCTGTTAACATTGTACACTTAGCTCTGTTAACATTGTTTATTTAGCTCTGTTAACATTGTACACTTAGCTCTGTTAACATTGTTTACTTAGCTCTGTTAACATTGTACACTTAGCTCTGTTAACATTGTACACTTAGCTCTGTTAACATTGTGTTTACATAAAGGCTGTCATCTTGTAGGGGGTTAATTAAACGTTCTGTTGCTGAAGGTACTTAGTGTGTGTGTGTGTGTGTGTGTGTGTGTGTGTGTGTGTGTGTGTGTGTGTGTGTGTGTGTGTGTGTGTGTGTGTGTGTGTGTGTGTGTTGTGTGTGTGTGTGTGTGTGTGTGTGTGTGTGTGTGTTGTGTGTGTGTGTTGTGTGTGTGTGTTGTGTGTGTGTGTGTGTGTTGTGTGTGTGTTGTGTGTGTGTTGTGTGTGTTGTGTGTGTGTGTGTGTGTGTTTTGTGTGTGTGTGTGTGTGTGTGTGTGTGTGTGTGTTGTGTGTGTGTGTTGTGTGTGTGTGTGTGTGTGTGTGTGTGTAATCACCTATTTGTGGTTGCAGGGGTCGAGTCTTAGCTCCTGGCCCCGCCTCTTCACCGGTTGCTACTAGGCCCTCTCTCTCCCTGCTCCATGAGCTTTATCAAACCTCGTCTTAAAACTGTGTATGGTTCCTGCCTCCACTACGTCATTTTCGAGACTATTCCACTGTCTTACAACTCTATGACTGAAGAAATACTTCCTAATATCTCTCTAACTCATTTGTGTCTTCAACTTCCAATTGTGGCCTCTTGTTTCTGTGTCCCCTCCCTGGAACATCCTGTCTTTGTCCACCTTGTGTGTGGTGTACGTGTGTGTGTGTGGTGTACGTCTGTGTGTGTGGTGTACGTCTGTGTGTGTGGTGTACGTGTGTGTGTGTGGTGTACGTGTGTGTGTGTGGTGTACGTGTGTGTGTGTGGTGTACGTGTGTGTGTGTGGTGTACGTGTGTGTGTGTGGTGTACGTGTGTGTGTGTGGTGTACGTGTGTGTGTGTGGTGTACGTGTGTGTGTGTGGTGTACGTGTGTGTGTGTGGTGTACGTGTGTGTGTGTGGTGTACGTGTGTGTGTGTGTTCCTCGCTGCCGTGTGGGAAAGTTCAATTACGTCCAGTTGCTTCTCGCTGTCTTATTAACCACTTCCGATCTCATTCTACTGGCGTTGCAGTTTACACTGATGGTTGTATCTCCTGTGATGGTGTCGAGTTTGCAGCAGTGTTCCTGAACACTGTTACGCCAGGTCAGTATTGGACTCAGCATCTCCACAGCTGATCTGTATGATATTCCCATCCCTGTTATACGTATTGGTACTTTAATATTCCTATACTTCTTTTCAGGCTATCCAAAAAATTGATTCTCTTTGCATCGTTCTTTGTAAATAACTTTGGTTGCCCCGTATTTCTAGTAAAAACAAAAAGAAATTTCTGCTGGATCTTGATAAATTACACACATGTGCAACTCTTGGGTATCTTTATTGAGGAAACGTTTCGCCACACAGTGGCTTCATCAGTCCATACAAAGGAGAATCTTGAAGAACAGGAGTAGAATGAGGTAATCAGTCCCTCAACCTTGAGTCGATGTGGTCAGTCCATCAATCTTGAATAGAATACGGCATACGTGCTGAGAAGGAGCTTATAAACCGTTGGCAGGAGAGGTGCAGCAGTCATAGGTCGTGTAACATTTGTTCAATGTTGAAGTAGGTCGTGCCCAAGAATTAGGCATGCGAAGAATTCCCAAGTATTTGGACTGATGAAGCCACTGTGTGGCGAAACGTTTCCTCAATAAAGATACCCAAGAGTTGCACATGTGTCTAATTTATCAACATGTCGGTTCTCTGAACCATTCATCTACAAACACTGCTGGATCTTACTGGGTTCCTAGACATGTGGATGTTAGGGCAAATAGCAAGTAGACTCTGCTGTGAGGTCAGATAATTATGACCTCATTCTCAGACTGTTTTGCTGTCATCTCGAGATAGCTTCGCAACCTGTTGGCAATACCAGTGGTCTGAGTTAATACATAAATTGTATTCTGTTAAACCACCATTGTGTTTCTAGTCACGGCTGTAATGTATGGAAGACTGAACACTCCCACCTTCGTCTCTGAGAGTTTCATTCCTGTGTGTGTTGTGGAGAAGCGCCAAGCATCACTCCTGACGCAACTTCTGTTGTCAGTTCACCTCATGGTAGTGTCCTGTCTATCAGCGGACGCACAGACTTTACCTCCGTCGTGGTCACAACTCAAGTGCACTATATCTGGCCGCCTCACCGAGTGCACCACCCGAACTCGCGCTGCTCTTACTAACACATCCTGCCCTGCAGCACTGTACGACTCTTGTGAGTTTAGCGCTTAGTTTGCAATATGTATTTTATTGCTTTATTATATAGAGGTTAGTAAATAAAACCTGGCATGATGTGACCTTAGACTTTACTGTTAGACTGTGACGACACTTACATTACTTCGGTTATTACATTCTTAATGGTTATGCAGGATGTTTTATGACACCTCCATTAAATTAACTCCATTACAAAATTAACATGTTATATACTTTGTAACTTAACATTAAGCTCAGTGGAGGAGCTTGGTCAGAACCTCCAGTGAGCTTGGTGGTAAGAACCTCCACCAAACTCAGTGGAGGTTCTCAACTCAATATCGACGTTTTAAACATGAATAATTAAGAGCTTAGTAAACATTAAACGTTCTTGTATGCTGATGTTAAAAATATAATCTATCGTGAGGTCGTTAAAACCACGTTAATGTTTGATCAGGTGCAAGCTCGAAACCCGTAAGGCTCTTATAGTGCCTTGGAGATTGGGGGGGGGGGACATTCAGCTTCTGTCTATGGAAGAAGAAAAGTTCCTTGGATCAAGAGCCCGTTACCAGGTGCATTACAGGACCTTCCTGGAGACTCATTTTGCGATACTGTGTGTGTGTGACCCGTCAAGGGAGGTTCCTTGACGCTGGTCAAGGGCTCTTGATCTAGGGAATTGGATCTGTGCTCCAGTTCCCTGAATTAAGCCTGAATACCTACCCCCCCACAGGCACTGTATAATCCTACGGGTTTAGAGCTTCCCCATGATTATAATAGTTGTGTGTGTGACCCCTACGAGACGTCAGTGTAGAGAGGCCCAGATATGACACTTTGAATTCCAGAGAGAGAGAGAGAGTGTGAGTGAGTGAGTCTGAGCTCACTAATGACCTATTAGTTGTCCAGGTAGTTGTGCTAATCACCAATCACTGGTAACGACACCCAGGCGATCTCTTAACGAGGCTGTTAGATCTAATCGACGGAGAGTGTCTTTTTTCAATCTGAAAACATAGGGGATTTTTTGAGGTATTTAGGGAATTCTTGAAGGTGCTTTGGGGATTTTAAGATGTTTGGGGGATTTTGAGGGGGTGGTAGAAATTCTCGGAGATATTTAGAAGATTTATGAAGGTGTTCAGAGGATTTGTGGTGTTCGGGGGATTTACAGAGGTGTTCGAACCTCATTCAACCTTCAAGCACACTGGAAGCCTCATTGTCTGTCTCGTTTAGTTTGGTATAACCCCCCTCCCTATTTCCCAGGCATTGTAGGGCCCCAACGGTTTTAGCGCTCTCCTGAACATAAATAACTACAATAATGAATTACGTTCCTCCAGGTGTGTGTACCTGAAGACCCTGACGGTGGTGAACGCTCCAGCAGCTCGTCTTCAAACCTGTCCTAACACATGACGCCAAGGTATGTGTTCTTGTGTTGTGTTCATTTATTATGAGGTGTTAATTTTCTGCGTGTGTTTGTTCAGTTAGTCTCGGTTGTGTTCTAACTGTAACAGAGAACATTATGTAGTAACATACGTAATGTTAGGTTACAATCAGTCATGTTTAGTGGCAGATGTTTAATGTGTAAGTCTTAATGATGTTTATGGGATGTTAGTTTGGACAGTTATAAAACAAATTGTGGAACAAGAGAATGTCACATATACCAGCTGGTGTTATACCAGCTGGTGTTATACCAGCTGGTGTTATACCAGCTGGTGTTATACTTGCTGGTGTTACACCAGCTGGTGTTATACTTGCTGGTGTTATACTTGCTGGTGTTATACTTGCTGGTGTTATACTTGCTGGTGTTATACCAGCTGGTGTTATACTTGCTGGTGTTATACTTGCTGGTGTTATACTTGCTGGTGTTATACTTGCTGGTGTTATACTTGCTGGTGTTATACTTGCTGGTGTTACACCAGCTGGTGTTATACTTGCTGGTGTTATACTTGCTGGTGTTACACCAGCTGGTGGTATACTTGCAGGTGTTATACCAGCTGGTGTTATACTTGCTGGTGTTATACCAGCTGGTGTTATACCAGCTGGTGTTATACCAGCTGGTGTTATACTTTCTGGTGTTATACTTGCTGGTGTTATACCAGCTGGTGTTATACCAGCTGGTGTTATACTTGCTGGTGTTATACTTGCTGGTGTTATACTTGCTGGTGTTATACTTGCTGGTGTTATACTTGCTGGTGTTATACTTGCTGGTGTTATACTTGCTGGTGTTACACCAGCTGGTGTTATACTTGCTGGTGTTATACTTGCTGGTGTTACACCAGCTGGTGTTATACTTGCTGGTGTTATACTTGCTGGTGTTACACCAGCTGGTGTTATACTTGCTGGTGTTATACCAGCTGGTGTTATACTTGCTATTGTTATACCAGCTGGTGTTATACTTGCTGGTGTTATACCAGCTGGTGTTATACTTGCTGGTGTTATACCAGCTGGTGTTATACTTGCTGGTGTTATACTTGCTGGTGTTATACCAGATGGTGTTATACTTGCTGGTGTTATACTTGCTGGTGTTATACTTGCTGGTGTTATACCAGCTGGTGTTATACTTGCTGGTGTTATACCAGCTGGTGTTATACTTGCTGGTGTTATACCAGCTGGTGTTATACTTGCTGGTGTTATACCAGCTGGTGTTATACTTGCTGGTGTTATACTTGCTGGTGTTATACTTGCTGGTGTTATACCAGCTGGTGTTATACTTGCTGGTGTTATACTTGCTGGTGTTATACTTGCTGGTGTTATACTTGCTGGTGTTATACTTGCTGGTGTTATACTTGCTGGTGTTATACTAGATGGTGTTATACTTGCTGGTGTTATACTAGATGGTGTTATACTTGCTGGTGTTATACCAGCTGGTGTTATATTTGCTGGTGTTATACTTGCTGGTGTTATACTTGCTGGTGTTATACCAGCTGGTGTTATACATGCTGGTGTTACACCAGCTGGTGTTATACTTGCTGGTGTTATATTTGCTGGTGTTATACTTGCTGGTGTTATACTAGATGGTGTTATACTTGCTGGTGTTATACCAGCTGGTGTTATATTTGCTGGTGTTATACTTGCTGGTGTTATACTTGCTGGTGTTATACTAGATGGTGTTATACTTGCTGGTGTTATACCAGCTGGTGTTATACTTGCTGGTGTTATACCAGATGGTGTTATACTTGCTGGTGTTATACCAGCTGGTGTTATACTTGCTGGTGTTATACTAGATGGTGTTATACTTGCTGGTGTTATACCAGCTGGTGTTATACTTGCTGGTGTTATACCAGCTGGTGTTATACTTGCTGGTGTTATACCAGCTGGTGTTATACTTGCTGGTGTTACACCAGCTGGTGTTATACTTGCTGGTGTTATACTTGCTGGTGTTATACTTGCTGGTGTTATACTAGATGGTGTTATACTTGCTGGTGTTATACCAGCTGGTGTTATATTTGCTGGTGTTATACTTGCTGGTGTTATACTTGCTGGTGTTATACTAGATGGTGTTATACTTGCTGGTGTTATACCAGCTGGTGTTATACTTGCTGGTGTTATACTTGCTGGTGTTATACCAGCTGGTGTTATACTTGCTGGTGTTATACTTGCTGGTGTTATACCAGATGGTGTTATACTTGCTGGTGTTATACCAGATGGTGTTATACTTGCTGGTGTTATACCAGCTGGTGTTATACTTGCTGGTGTTATACTAGATGGTGTTATACTTGCTGGTGTTATACCAGCTGGTGTTATACTTGCTGGTGTTATACTTGCTGGTGTTATACCAGCTGGTGTTACACTTGCTGGTGTTACACCAGCTGGTGTTATACTTGCTGGTGTTATACTTGCTGGTGTTATACTAGATGGTGTTATACTTGCTGGTGTTATACCAGCTGGTGTTATATTTGCTGGTGTTATACTTGCTGGTGTTATACTTGCTGGTGTTATACTTGCTGGTGTTATACTAGATGGTGTTATACTTGCTGGTGTTATACCAGCTGGTGTTATACTTGCTGGTGTTATACCAGCTGGTGTTATACTTGCTGGTGTTATACTTGCTGGTGTTATACCAGATGGTGTTATACTTGCTGGTGTTATACCAGGTGTTATACTTGCTGGTGTTATACCAGCTGGTGTTATACTTGCTGCTGTTATACCAGATGGTGTTATACTTGCTGATGTTATACCAGCTGGTGTTATACTTGCTGGTGTTATACCAGCTGGTGTTATACTTGCTGGTGTTATACTTGCTGGTGTTATACTTGCTGGTGTTATACTTTCTGGTGTTATACTTTCTGGTGTTATACCAGCTGGTGTTATACTTGCTGGTGTTATACTTGCTGGTGTTATACTTGCTGGTGTTATACTTGCTTGTGTTATACTTGCTGGTGTTATACTTGCTGGTGTTATACCAGCTGGTGTTATACTTGCTGGTGTTATACATGCTGGTGTTATACTTGCTGGTGTTATACCAGCTGGTGTTATACTTGCTGGTGTTATACCAGCTGGTGTTATACTTGCTGGTGTTATACTTGCTGGTGTTATACTTGCTGGTGTTATAGTTGCTGGTATTATACTTGCTGGTGTTATACTTGCTGGTGTTATACTTGCTGGTGTTATACTTGCTGGTGTTATACTTGCTGGTGTTTTACTTGCTTTTATTATACTTGCTGGTGTTATACCAGCTGGTGTTATACTTGCTGGTGTTATACCAGCTGGTGTTATACTTGCTGGTGTTATACCAGCTGGTGTTATACTTGCTGGTGTTATACTTGCTGGTGTTATACTTGCTGGTGTTATACTTGCTGGTGTTATACTTGCTGGTGTTATACTTGCTGGTATTATACTTGCTGGTGTTATACCAGCTGGTGTTATACTTGCTGGTGTTATACCAGCTGGTGTTATACTTGCTGGTGTTATACTTGCTGGTGTTATACTTGCTGGTATTATACTTGCTGGTGTTATACCAGCTGGTGTTATACTTGCTGTTATACCAGCTGGTGTTATACTTGCTGGTGTTATACTTGCTGGTGTTATACTTGCTGGTGTTATACCAGATGGTGTTATACTTGCTGGTGTTATACCAGATGGTGTTATACTTGCTGGTGTTATACCAACTGGTGTTATACCAGCTGGTGTTATACTTGGTGTTATACTTGCTGGTGTTACACCAGCTGGTGTTATACCAGCTGGTGTTATACTTGCTGGTGTTATACCAGCTGGCGTTATACCAGCTGGTGTTATACTTGGTGTTTTACCAGCTGATGTTATACTTGCTGGTGTTATACTAGCTGGTGTTATACTTGCTGGTGTTATAGCAGATGGTGTTATACTTGCTGGTGTTATACCAGATGGTGTTATACTTGCTGGTGTTATACCAGCTGGTGTTATACTTGCTGGTGTTATACCAGCTGGTGCTATACTTGCTGGTGTTATACTTGCTGGTGTTATACCAGCTGGTGTTATACCAACTGGTGTTATACCAGCTGGTGTTATACTTGCTGGTGTTATACCAGCTGGTGCTGTACTTGCTGGTGTTATACCAGCTGGTGCTATACTTGCTGGTGTTATGCCAGCTGGTGTTATACTTGCTGGTGTTATAATTGCTGGTGTTATACCAGCTGGTGTTATACTTGCTGGTGTTATACCAGCTGGTGTTATACCAGCTGGTGTTATACCAGCTGGTGTTATACTTGCTGGTGTTATACCAGCTGGTGTTACACTTGCTGGTGTTATACCAGCTGGTGTTATACTTGCTGGTGTAATACTTGCTGGTGTTATACCAGCTGGTGTTATACTTGCTGGTGTTATACCAGATGGTGTTATACTTGCTGGTGTTATACCAGCTGGTGTTATACCAGCTAGTGTTATACCAGTTATCCCTGGTGTTGGTGGCTGAGAGACGCTATCCCTGGTGTTGGTGTCTGAGACACGTTATTCCTGGTGTTGGTGGCTGAGAGACGTTATTCCTGGTGTTGGTGAGGGAGAGACGTTATCCCTGGTGTTGGTGGCTGAGAGACGTTATCCCTGGTGTTGGTGGCTGAGAGACGCTATCTCTGGTGTTGGTGGCAGAGAGACGCTATCCCTGGCGTTGGTGGCTGAGAGACGTTATCCCTTGTGTTGGTGACTGAGAGACGCTATCCCTGGTGTTGGTGGCTGAGAGACGTTATCCCTGGTGTTGGTGGCTGAGAGACGTTATCCCTGGTGTTGGTGGCTGAGAGACGTTATCCCTGGTGTTGGTGGCTGAGAGACGTTATCCCTGGTGTTGGTGGCTGAGAGACGTTATCCCTGGTATTGGTGGCTGAGAGACGTTATCCCTGGTTTTGATGACTGATAGATGCTATCCCTGGTGTTGGTGGCCGAGAGACGTTATCCCTGGTGTTGGTGACTGAGAGACGCTATCCCTGGTGTTGGTGACAGAGACGCTATCTCTGGTGTTGGTGGCTGAGAGACGTTATCCCTGGTGTTGGTGAGAGAGAGACGCTATCCCTGGTGTTGGTGGCTGAGAGACGTTATCCCTGGTGTTAGTGACTGAGAGACGTTATCCCTGGTGTTGGTGACTGAGAGACGCTATCCCTGGTGTTGGTGACGGAGACGCTATCCCTGGTGTTGGTGGCTGAGAGACGTTATCCCGGGTGTTGGTGAGAGAGACGTTATCCCTGTTGTTGGTGACTGAGAGACGCTATCCCTGGTGTTGGTGACTGAGAGACGCTATCCCTGGTGTTGGTGACGGAGACGCTATCCCTGGTGTTGGTGGCTGAGAGACGTTATCCCTGGTGTTGGTGAGAGAGACGTTATCCCTGTTGTTGGTGACTGAGAGACGCTATCCCTGGTGTTGGTGGCTGAGAGACGTTATCCCTGGTGTTGGTGAGAGAGAGACGCTATCCCTGGTGTTGGTGGCTGAGAGACGTTATCCCTGGTGTTGGTGGCTGAGAGACGCTATCCCTGGTTTTGGTGGCTGAGAGACGTTATCCCTGGTGTTGGTGAGAGAGACGTTATCCCTGGTGTTGGTGAGAGAGACGTTATCCCTGTTGTTGGTGACTGAGAGACGCTATCCCTGGTGTTGGTGGCTGAGAGACGTTATCCCTGGTGTTGGTGGCTGAGAGACGCTATCCCTGGTTTTGGTGGCTGAGAGACGTTATCCCTGGTGTTGGTGAGAGAGACGTTATCCCTGTTGTTGGTGACTGAGAGACGCTATCCCTGGTGTTGGTGGCTGAGAGACGCTATCCCTGGTGTTGGTGGCTGAGAGACGTTATCCCTGGTGTTGGTGGCTGAGAGACGCTATCCCTGGTTTTGGTGGCTGAGAGACGCTATCCCTGGTGTTGGTGAGAGAGAGACGCTATCCCTGGTGTTGGTGAGAGAGAAACGTTATCCCTGGTGTTGGTGGCTGAGAGACGCTATCCCTGGTGTTGGTGAGAGAGAAACGTTATCCCTGGTGTTGGTGAGAGAGAGACGTTATCCCTGGTGTTGGTGAGAGAGACGTTATCCCTGGTGTTGGTGAGAGAGAGACGTTATCCCTGGTGTTGGTGAGAGAGAGACGCTATCCCTGGTGTTGGCGACTGAGAGTACAGGAAACACCAGACAACTCTGGAGTCCACACCTGGGCTGTGTAATAACAATTACCTGGTGCTGTTTAGAGTACTGTGGGTTTGTGGCTGGAATAGCCAAACAGGAAGAGGAAGGATGGGAGGGGGAAAGACAGGATAAAGGGAATGAGGTAGGAGAGAGGGAAGAATCAGAAGAAAGTGGGGTGTTAGGAGCCAAGACTATTTAGACTTTGGGTACATAATTTATTTACAAAGGTACTGATGACACTTATGATTTATATAAGGTCACAAACTGGCTAATTTCTATTAAATTTTGTATAGGTATATAAATAAGGATAATGCTAGAGGCGGGGGGGGGGGGGAGACGAGACTTACTGAATAAAAATGTCTGATGATAGTTACAGAAGTGTCTTAAAAGTGATATTATTTAATTGATGACTGACGTAAATTATTGAGCGCGCGCACGCACGCACAGTGTACTTGGTCATGATAAAAATTATGAAAAATATAATGGTAGAATGACCTCTATTGACGATTTATTATGACTAACTTGTGTGTGTTTAAGTGTGATGAAAAGTGACAGTAAAAACTGTGAAGTGCATTGTTATAGTGCTCAACCTGGAAGTGCATTGTTATGGTGCTCAACCTGGTAGTGCATTGTTATAGTGTTCAACCTGGTAGTGCATTGTTATGGTGCTCAACCTGGTAGTGCATTGTTATAGTGCTCAACCTGGTAGTGCATTGTTATAGTGCTCAACCTGGTAGTGCATTGTTATAGTGCTCAACCTGGTAGTGCATTGTTATAGTGTTCAACCTGGTAGTGCATTGTTATAGTGCTCAACCTGGTAGTGCATTGTTATGGTGCTCAACCTGGTAGTGCATTGTTATAGTGCTCAACCTGGTAGTGCATTGTTATAGTGCTCAACCTGGTAGTGCATTGTTATAGTGCTCAACCTGGTAGTGCATTGTTATGGTGCTCAACCTGGTAGTGCATTGTTATAGTGCTCAACCTGGTAGTGCATTGTTATAGTGTTCAACCTGGTAGTGCATTGTTATGGTGCTCAACCTGGTAGTGCATTGTTATAGTGTTCAACCTGGTAGTGCATTGTTATGGTGCTCAACCTGGTAGTGCATTGTTATAGTGCTCAACCTGGTAGTGCATTGTTATAGTGTTCAACCTGGTAGTGCATTGTTATAGTGCTCAACCTGGTAGTGCATTGTTATGGTGCTCAACCTGGTAGTGCATTGTTATAGTGCTCAACCTGGTAGTGCATTGTTATAGTGCTCAACCTGGTAGTGCATTGTTATAGTGCTCAACCTGGTAGTGCATTGTTATGGTGCTCAACCTGGTAGTGCATTGTTATAGTGCTCAACCTGGTAGTGCATTGTTATAGTGTTCAACCTGGTAGTGCATTGTTATAGTGCTCAACCTGGTAGTGCATTGTTATGGTGCTCAACCTGGTAGTGCATTGTTATAGTGCTCAACCTGGTAGTGCATTGTTATAGTGTTCAACCTGGTAGTGCATTGTTATGGTGCTCAACCTGGTAGTGCATTGTTATAGTGGTCAACCTGGTAGTGCATTGTTATAGTGTTCAACCTGGTAGTGCATTGTTATAGTGTTCAACCTGGTAGTGCATTGTTATGGTGCTCAACCTGGTAGTGCATTGTTATAGTGTTCAACCTGGTAGTGCATTGTTATGGTGCTCAACCTGGTAGTGCATTGTTATAGTGCTCAACCTGGTAGTGCATTGTTATAGTGTTCAACCTGGTAGTGCATTGTTATAGTGTTCAACCTGGTAGTGCATTGTTATGGTGCTCAACCTGGTAGTGCATTGTTATAGTGCTCAACCTGGTAGTGCATTGTTATAGTGTTCAACCTGGTAGTGCATTGTTATGGTGCTCAACCTGGTAGTGCATTGTTATAGTGTTCAACCTGGTAGTGCATTGTTATAGTGTTCAACCTGGTAGTGCATTGTTATGGTGCTCAACCTGGTAGTGCATTGTTATAGTGCTCAACCTGGTAGTGCATTGTTATGGTGCTCAACCTGGTAGTGCATTGTTATGGTGCTCAACCTGGTAGTGCATTGTTATGGTGCTCAACCTGGTAGTGCATTGTTATGGTGCTCAACCTGGTAGTGCATTGTTATGGTGCTCAACCTGGTAGTGCATTGTTATGGTGCTCAACCTGGTAGTGCATTGTTATAGTGCTCAACCTGGTAGTGCATTGTTATGGTGCTCAACCTGGTAGTGCATTGTTATAGTGCTCAACCTGGTAGTGCATTGTTATGGTGCTCAACCTGGTAGTGCATTGTTATAGTGCTCAACCTGGTAGTGCATTGTTATGGTGCTCAACCTGGTAGTGCATTGTTATAGTGCTCAACCTGGTAGTGCATTGTTATGGTGCTCAACCTGGTAGTGCATTGTTATGGTGCTCAACCTGGTAGTGCATTGTTATGGTGCTCAACCTGGTAGTGCATTGTTATGGTGCTCAACCTGGTAGTGCATTGTTATGGTGCTCAACCTGGTAGTGCATTGTTATGGTGCTCAACCTGGTAGTGCATTGTTATGGTGCTCAACCTGGTAGTGCATTGTTATGGTGCTCAACCTGGTAGTGCATTGTTATGGTGCTCAACCTGGTAGTGCATTGTTATGGTGCTCAACCTGGTAGTGCATTGTTATGGTGCTCAACCTGGTAGTGCATTATGGTGCTCAACCTGGTAGTGCATTGTTATGGTGCTCAACCTGGTAGTGCATTATGGTGCTCAACCTGGTAGTGCATTGTTATGGTGCTCAACCTGGTAGTGCATTATGGTGCTCAACCTGGTAGTGCATTGTTATGGTGCTCAACCTGGTAGTGCATTGTTATGGTGCTCAACCTGGTAGTGCATTATGGTGCTCAACCTGGTAGTGCATTGTTATGGTGCTCAACCTGGTAGTGCATTGTTATGGTGCTCAACCTGGTAGTGCATTGTTATGGTGCTCAACCTGGTAGTGCATTGTTATGGTGCTCAACCTGGTAGTGCATTGTTATGGTGCTCAACCTGGTAGTGCATTGTTATGGTGCTCAACCTGGTAGTGCATTGTTATGGTGCTCAACCTGATAGTGCATTGTTATGGTGCTCAACCTGGTAGTGCATTGTTATGGTGCTCAACCTGGTAGTGCATTGTTATGGTGCTCAACCTGGTAGTGCATTGTTATGGTGCTCAACCTGGTAGTGCATTGTTATGGTGCTCAACCTGGTAGTGCATTGTTATGGTGCTCAACCTGGTAGTGCAATGTTATAGTGCTCAACCTGGTAGTGCATTATGGTGCTCAACCTGGTAGTGCAATGTTATAGTGCTCAACCTGGTAGTGCATTGTTATGGTGCTCAACCTGGTAGTGCATTGTTATGGTGCTCAACCTGGTAGTGCATTGTTATGGTGCTCAACCTGGTAGTGCAATGTTATAGTGCTCAACCTGGTAGTGCATTGTTATGGTGCTCAACCTGTTAGTGCAATGTTATGGTGCTCAACCTGGTAGTGCATTGTTATAGTGCTCAACTTGGTAGTGCATTGTTATAGTGTTCAACCTGGTAGTGCATTGTTATGGTGCTCAACCTGGTAGTGCATTGTTATAGTGTTCAACCTGGTAGTGCATTGTTATGGTGCTCAACCTGGTAGTGCATTGTTATAGTGCTCAACCTGGTAGTGCATTGTTATAGTGTTCAACCTGGTAGTGCATTGTTATGGTGCTCAACCTGGTAGTGCATTGTTATGGTGCTCAACCTGGTAGTGCATTGTTATGGTGCTCAACCTGGTAGTGCATTGTTATGGTGCTCAACCTGGTAGTGCATTGTTATGGTGCTCAACCTGGTAGTGCATTATGGTGCTCAACCTGGTAGTGCATTGTTATGGTGCTCAACCTGGTAGTGCATTGTTATGGTGCTCAACCTGGTAGTGCATTGTTATAGTGCTCAACCTGGTAGTGCATTGTTATGGTGCTCAACCTGGTAGTGCATTGTTATAGTGCTCAACCTGGTAGTGCATTGTTATGGTGCTCAACCTGGTAGTGCATTCTTATAGTGCTCAACCTGGTAGTGCATTGTTATGGTGCTCAACCTGGTAGTGCATTGTTATAGTGCTCAACCTGGTAGTGCATTGTTATGGTGCTCAACCTGGTAGTGCATTGTTATGGTGCTCAACCTGGTAGTGCATTGTTATGGTGCTCAACCTGGTAGTGCATTGTTATGGTGCTCAACCTGGTAGTGCATTATGGTGCTCAACCTGGTAGTGCATTGTTATGGTGCTCAACCTGGTAGTGCATTATGGTGCTCAACCTGGTAGTGCATTGTTATGGTGCTCAACCTGGTAGTGCATTGTTATGGTGCTCAACCTGGTAGTGCATTGTTATGGTGCTCAACCTGGTAGTGCATTGTTATGGTGCTCAACCTGGTAGTGCATTATGGTGCTCAACCTGGTAGTGCATTGTTATGGTGCTCAACCTGGTAGTGCATTGTTATGGTGCTCAACCTGGTAGTGCATTGTTATGGTGCTCAACCTGGTAGTGCATTGTTATGGTGCTCAACCTGGTAGTGCATTGTTATGGTGCTCAACCTGGTAGTGCATTGTTATGGTGCTCAACCTGATAGTGCATTGTTATGGTGCTCAACCTGGTAGTGCATTGTTATGGTGCTCAACCTGGTAGTGCATTGTTATGGTGCTCAACCTGGTAGTGCATTATGGTGCTCAACCTGGTAGTGCGTTGTTATGGTGCTCAACCTGGTAGTGCATTGTTATGGTGCTCAACCTGGTAGTGCAATGTTATAGTGCTCAACCTGGTAGTGCATTATGGTGCTCAACCTGGTAGTGCAATGTTATAGTGCTCAACCTGGTAGTGCATTGTTATGGTGCTCAACCTGGTAGTGCATTGTTATGGTGCTCAACCTGGTAGTGCATTGTTATGGTGCTCAACCTGGTAGTGCAATGTTATAGTGCTCAACCTGGTAGTGCATAGTTATGGTGCTCAACCTGTTAGTGCAATGTTATGGTGCTCAACCTGGTAGTGCATTGTTATAGTGCTCAACTTGGTAGTGCATTGTTATAGTGTTCAACCTGGTAGTGCATTGTTATGGTGCTCAACCTGGTAGTGCATTGTTATGGTGCTCAACCTGGTAGTGCATTGTTATGGTGCTCAACCTGGTAGTGCATTGTTATGGTGCTCAACCTGGTAGTGCATTGTTATGGTGCTCAACCTGGTAGTGCATTGTTATGGTGCTCAACCTGGTAGTGCAATGTTATGGTGCTCAACCTGGTAGTGCATTGTTATAGTGCTCAACCTGGTAGTGCATTGTTATAGTGCTCAACCTGGTAGTGCATTGTTATGGTGCTCAACCTGGTAGTGCATTGTTATGGTGCTCAACCTGGTAGTGCATTGTTATAGTGTTCAACCTGGTAGTGCATTGTTATAGTGCTCAACCTGGTAGTGCATTGTTATAGTGCTCAACCTGGTAGTGCATTGTTATGGTGCTCAACCTGGTAGTGCATTGTTATGGTGCTCAACCTGGTAGTGCATTGTTATGGTGCTCAACCTGGTAGTGCATTGTTATAGTGTTCAACCTGGTAGTGCATTGTTATAGTGCTCAACCTGGTAGTGCATTGTTATAGTGCTCAACCTGGTAGTGCATTATGGTGCTCAACCTGGTAGTGCATTGTTATGGTGCTCAACCTGGTAGTGCATTGTTATAGTGTTCAACCTGGTAGTGCATTGTTATAGTGCTCAACCTGGTAGTGCATTGTTATAGTGTTCAACCTGGTAGTGCATTGTTATAGTGCTCAACCTGGTAGTGCATTGTTATGGTGATCAACCTGGTAGTGCATTATGGTGCTCAACCTGGTAGTGCATTGTTATGGTGCTCAACCTGGTAGTGCATTGTTATGGTGCTCAACCTGGTAGTGCAATGTTATGGTGCTCAACCTGGTAGTGCATTGTTATAGTGCTCAACCTGGTAGTGCATTGTTATAGTGCTCAACCTGGTAGTGCATTGTTATGGTGCTCAACCTGGTAGTGCATTATGGTGCTCAACCTGGTAGTGCATTGTTATAGTGTTCAAGCTGGTAGTGCATTGTTATAGTGCTCAACCTGGTAGTGCATTGTTATAGTGCTCAACCTGGTAGTGCATTGTTATGGTGCTCAACCTGGTAGTGCATTGTTATGGTGCTCAACCTGGTAGTGCATTGTTATGGTGCTCAACCTGGTAGTGCATTGTTATAGTGTTCAACCTGGTAGTGCATTGTTATGGTGCTCAACCTGGTAGTGCATTGTTATGGTGCTCAACCTGGTAGTGCATTGTTAGTGTTCAACCTGGTAGTGCATTGTTATAGTGCTCAACCTGGTAGTGCATTGTTATAGTGCTCAACCTGGTAGTGCATTGTTATGGTGCTCAACCTGGTAGTGCATTGTTATGGTGCTCAACCTGGTAGTGCAATGTTATGGTGCTCAACCTGGTAGTGCATTGTTATGGTGCTCAACCTGGTAGTGCATTGTTATGGTGCTCAACCTGGTAGTGCATTGTTATGGTGCTCAACCTGGTAGTGCATTGTTATAGTGCTCAACCTGGTAGTGCATTGTTATGGTGCTCAACCTGGTAGTGCATTGTTATAGTGTTCAACCTGGTAGTGCATTATGGTGCTCAACCTGGTAGTGCATTGTTATAGTGTTCAACCTGGTAGTGCATTATGGTGCTCAACCTGGTAGTGCATTGTTATAGTGTTCAACCTGGTAGTGCATTGTTATAGTGCTCAACCTGGTAGTGCATTGTTATGGTGCTCAACCTGGTAGTGCATTGTTATAGTGCTCAACCTGGTGGTGCATTATGGTGCTCAACCTGGTAGTGCATTGTTATAGTGCTCAACCTGGTAGTGCATTGTTATGATGCTCAACCTGGTAGTGCATTGTTATAGTGCTTAACCTGGTAGTGCAATGTTATGGTGCTCAACATGGTAGTGCATTGTTATAGTGCTCAACCTGGTAGTGCAATGTTATGGTGCTCAACATGGTAGTGCAATGTTACGGTGCTCAACCTGGTAGTGCATGGTGCTCAACATGGTAGTATACGGTGCTCAACCTGGTAGTGCATGGTGTTATAGTTATGTGCTCAACCTGGTAGTACATTGTTATAGTGCTCAACCTGGTAGTGCATTGTTATGGTGCTCAACCTGGTAGTGCAATGTTATGGTGCTCAACATGGTAGTGCAATGTTATGGTGCTCAACCTGGTAGTGCAATGTTATGGTGCTCAACCTGGTAGTACATTGTTATGGTGCTCAACCTGGTAGTGCATTGTTATGGTGCTCAACCTGGTAGTGCATTATGGTGCTCATCCTGGTAGTGCATTGTTATGGTGCTCAACCTGGTAGTGCATTATGGTGCTCAACCTGGTAGTGCATTGTTATGGTGCTCAACATGGTAGTGCATTGTTATGGTGTTCAACCTGGTAGTGCATTGTTATAGTGTTCAACCTGGTAGTGCATTGTTGTAGTGTTCAACCTGGTAGTGCACTGTTATAGTGTTCAACCTGGTAGTGCATTGTTATAGTGTTCAACCTGGTAGTGCATTGTTATGGTGTTCAACCTGGTAGTGCATTGTTATGGTGCTCAACCTGGTAGTGCACTGTTATAGTGTTCAACCTGGTAGTGCACTGTTATAGTGTTCAACCTGGTAGTGCACTGTTATAGTGTTCAACCTGGTAGTGCACTGTTATAGTGCTCAACCTTGTAGTGCATTGTTATGGTGCTCACCCTGGTAGTGCACTGTTATAGTGCTCAACCTGGTAGTGCACTGTTATAGTGTTCAACCTGGTAGTGCACTGTTAGTGTTCAACCTGGTAGTGCACTGTTATAATGTTCAACCTGATAGTGCATTGTTATGGTGCTCAACCTGGTAGTGCACTGTTGTAGTGTTCAACATGGTAGTGCACTGTTGTAGTGCTCAACCTGGTAGTGCACTGTTATAGTGTTCAACCTGGTAGTGCATTGTAATAGTGCTCAACCTGGTAGTGCACTGTTATAGTGTTCAACCTGGTAGTGCACTGTTACAGTGTTCAACCTGATAGTGCATTGTTATTTTGCTCAACCTGGTAGTGCACTGTTATAGTGTTCAACTTGGTAGTGCACTGTTATAGTGTTCAACCTGGTAGTGCACTGTTATAGTGTTCAACCTGGCAGTAATCCTGCTGCTGTAGATGAGGGCCCTTATACAGCAGGTTAGGTTCCAGACTACTGCTCTAGAGGAGGGACTACTGCTCTCTTATACAGCAGGTTAGGCTTTACCAGGTTAGGTTCCAGACTACTGCTGTAGAGGGACTACTCTCGCTTATACAGCAGGTTAGGTTCCAGGCTACTGCTGTAGAGGGCTCCGCTTATACAGCAGGTTAGGTTCCAGGCTACTGCTGTAGAGGGCTCCGCTTATACAGCAGGTTAGGTTCCAGGCTACTGCTGTAGAGGGCTCCGCTTATACAGCAGGTTAGGTTCCAGGCTACCGCTGTAGAGGACTCCGCTTATACAGCAGGTTAGGTTCCAGGCTACTGCTGTAGAGGGCTCCGCTTATACAGCAGGTTAGGTTCCAGGCTACTGCTGTAGAGGGCTCCGCTTATACAGCAGGTTAGGTTCCAGGCTACTGCTGTAGAGGGCTCCGCTTATACAGCAGGTTAGGTTCCAGGCTACTGCTGTAGAGGGCTCCGCTTATACAGCAGGTTAGGTTCCAGGCTACTGCTGTAGAGGGCTCTGCTTATACAGCAGGTTAGGTTCCAGGCTACTGCTGTAGAGGGCTCCGCTTATACAGCAGGTTAGGTTCCAGGCTACTGCTGTAGAGGGTTCCGCTTATACAGCATGTTAGGTTCCAGGCTACTGCTGTAGAGGGCTCCGCTTATACAGCAGGTTAGGTTCCAGGCTACTGCTGTAGAGGGCTCTGCTTATACAGCAGGTTAGGTTCCAGGCTACCACTGTAGAGGGCTCCGCTTATACAGCAGGTTAGGTTCCAGGCTACTGCTGTAGAGGGCTCCGCTTATACAGCAGGTTAGGTTCCAGGCTACTGCTGTAGAGGGCTCCGCTTATACAGCAGGTTAGGTTCCAGGCTACTGCTGTAGAGGGCTCCGCTTATACAGCAGGTTAGGTTCCAGGCTACTGCTGTAGAGGGCTCCGCTTATACAGCAGGTTAGGTTCCAGGCTACTGCTGTAGAGGACTCCGCTTATACAGCAGGTTAGGTTCCAGGCTACTGCTGTAGAGGGCTCCGCTTATACAGCAGGTTAGGTTCCAGGCTACTGCTGTAGAGGGCTCCGCTTATACAGCAGGTTAGGTTCCAGGCTACTGCTGTAGTGGGCTCCGCTTATACAGCAGGTTAGGTTCCAGGCTACTGCTGTAGAGGGCTCTGCTTATACAGCAGGTTAGGTTCCAGGCTACTGCTGTAGAGGGCTCCGCTTATACAGCAGGTTAGGTTCCAGGCTACTGCTGTAGAGGGCTCCGCTTATACAGCAGGTTAGGTTCCAGGCTACTGCTGTAGAGGGCTCCGCTTATACAGCAGGTTAGGTTCCAGGCTACTGCTGTAGAGGGCTCCGCTTATACAGCAGGTTAGGTTCCAGGCTACTGCTGTAGAGGGCTCCGCTTATACAGCAGGTTAGGTTCCAGGCTACTGCTGTAGAGGGCTCCGCTTATACAGCAGGTTAGGTTCCAGGCTACTGCTGTAGAGGGCTCCGCTTATACAGCAGGTTAGGTTCCAGGCTACTGCTGTAGAGGGCTCCGCTTATACAGCAGGTTAGGTTCCAGGCTACTGCTGTAGTGGGCTCTGCTTATACAGCAGGTTAGGTTCCAGGCTACTGCTGTAGTGGGCTCCGCTTATACAGCAGGTTAGGTTCCAGGCTACTGCTGTAGAGGGCTCCGCTTATACAGCAGGTTAGGTTCCAGGCTACTGCTGTAGTGGGCTCCGCTTATACAGCAGGTTAGGTTCCAGGCTACTGCTGTAGAGGGCTCCGCTTATACAGCAGGTTAGGTTCCAGGCTACTGCTGTAGTGGGCTCCGCTTATACAGCTGATTAGGTTCCAGGCTACCGCTGAAGGGGGCTCCGCTTATACAGCAGGTTAGGTTCCAGGCTACTGCTGTAGTGGGCTCCGCTTATACAGCAGGTTAGGTTCCAGGCTACTGCTGTAGAGGGCTCTGCTTATACAGCAGGTTAGGTTCCAGGCTACTGCTGTAGTGGGCTCCGCTTATACAACAGGTTAGGTTCCAGGCTACCACTGTAGAGGGCTCCGCTTATACAGCAGGTTAGGTTCCAGGCTACTGCTGTAGTGGGCTCCGCTTATACAGCAGGTTAGGTTCCAGGCTACTGCTGTAATGCAGTAATGACTGTAAAGTGAAGCATAATTTTCTTACACTTATAAAAGCATTTAAAATCCTGATAACATGTTGACACTCGTATATTCCGTCACAGAGCTGAGTCTCAGAAAATGCATATACAGTACACACACTACTTATAGCAAATAGTAAATATATTTATTATAGCAAGTCTGAATAACTGAACAATGGGAATAATTTAAAATAGCTGTATTAGCGAAACACCGTAAATCAAAGCGCCGTAAAGCGAAGCACTATGAAGCAGGGCCTGCCTGAATGTATTGATTACGGTATGGGAATCAACAGACACAGCCAATAGTTGGTTAACATTTCCCTGGATCAGATTATTACCTGGTGTTGCTCGGGCATTGTATGACTTACGGGTACCTCACTCTCAGCACTGTAAAAATACTTTAAAAGTATTTTGCCAGGAACGGAGACTCGACCCCAGCGAGCAGGTCTGGGTCAGCAGCTAACACAAACAATGTTGAAAAGGTGTGTGACCATCACCAGGGGTCACTAATGAAAGTTAAACACTCCAGTGACCTAAAGAGATAAAGGGAGGACCTCACTGTCAGTGTGTGGAGTACAAGTACTGTCAGCAGTGTGTGGAGTATAAGTACTGTCAGCAGTGTGTGGAGTATAAGTACTGTCAGCAGTGTGTGGAGTATAAGTACTGTCAGCAGTGTGTGGGAGACTCGACCCCAGCGAGCAGGTCTGGGTCAGCAGCTAACACAAACAATGTTGAAAAGGTGTGTGACCATCACCAGGGGTCACTAATGAAAGTTAAACACTCCAGTGACCTAAAGAGATAAAGGGAGGACCTCACTGTCAGTGTGTGGAGTACAAGTACTGTCAGCAGTGTGTGGAGTACTAGTACTGTCAGCAGTGTGTGGAGTACAAGTACTGTCAGCAGTGTGTGGAGTACAAGTACTGTCAGCAGTGTGTGGAGTACAAGTACTGTCAGCAGTGTGTGGAGTACAAGTACTGTCAGCAGTGTGTGGAGTACAAGTACTGTCAGCAGTGTGTGGAGTACAAGTACTGTCAGCAGTGTGTGGACTACAAGTACTGTCAGCAGTGTGTGGACTACAAGTGCTGTCAGCAGTGTGTGGACTACTAGTACTGTCAGCTCTGTCTCACTTGATCAATATTATCCTCGACCAGTAAAGTCAGTGATTGTTATCCTCGACCAGTAAAGTCAGTGATTGTTATCCTCGACCAGTAAAGTCAGTGATTGTTATCCTCGACCAGTAAAGTCAGTGATTGTTATCCTCGACCAGTAAAGTCAGTGATTGTTATCCTCGACCAGTAAAGTCAGTGATTGTTATCCTCGACCAGTAAAGTCAGTGATTGTTATCCTCGACCAGTAAAGTCAGTGATTGTTATCCTCGACCAGTAAAGTCAGTGATTGTTATCCTCGACCAGTAAAGTCAGTGATTGTTATCCTCGACCAGTAAAGTCAGTGATTGTTATCCTCGACCAGTAAAGTCAGTGATTGTTATCCTCGACCAGTAAAGTCAGTGATTGTTATCCTCGACCAGTAAAGTCAGTGATTGTTATCCTCGACCAGTAAAGTCAGTGATTGTTATCCTCGACCAGTAAAGTCAGTGATTGTTATCCTCGACCAGTAAAGTCAGTGATTGTTATCCTCGACCAGTAAAGTCAGTGATTGTTATCCTCGACCAGTAAAGTCAGTGATTGTTATCCTCGACCAACTAGCAAAGATATCACGTTAACACATTCAAGGTCACT
>NW_027197831.1:0-42500 GCF_038502225.1 Cherax quadricarinatus
TGTTGCAACCCCTGAATGGGTTACAATGATTATTATGTATATATAATGTATATTACCTTTTCATTTAATTTTATATTGCTTATATTTGCGATAATAGCTAAATCGTAAATGTATGACTTTATATTATTATTTGACTGTTATATTGTTATTTAGCTTATGTTGTTAGGATGTATATAAAATGTGCTCAGTTAGGCTTGATTGTCAAACTACTGTAATTATCGCTTGTCGCTCGTTATACTGCCGGCTTCTGAGCTGCAGTTGTCCACGTAGCTATCACGTGATCGAGGGGGGGTGTCCTCACCTCGTCTGAAGTAGTCAGTCTGCTGGAGACTCGCTTGCTGGTTGGACAGCTTGTCTGTCTGACAGTCTGCTGGAGACTCGCTTGCTGGTTGGACAGCTTGTCTGTCTGACAGTCTGCTGGAGACTCGCTTGCTGGTTGGACAGCTTGTCTGTCTGACAGTCTGCTGGAGACTCGCTTGCTGGTTGGACAGATTGTCTGTCTCATTACTCTTGTTAGTTCTGTAGAACTTTGTTCACAGAACATTGTAAAGACTTAGTGATTTTCGACGTTGTACTGAGGTTGTGTGTCACATAGACACTCTGAACATCTCAGGTCCTTAGCTATAGCTTCTGACCTAATTTTGTACTGGTTCCTGTGTATTGTCACAGTCACAGTTTTACCTATGCTGAACAAAGATTCAGTATTATGGGAGTTTTGTAACTTTTGTGGAGGATCTGCAGATGGTCCCTACTTAGTGTCTTTATATTATCTCCTTGTTCCTGATTCTGTGTCGCAGTCGCTTGATATTGCATTGCTATTGGGCTTAGCATTCTTTGTTGTTCAAGCAGACTGTTCGAGTTGCCAGTCGGTCAAGAAGTTAGTTTATTTGAGGACTTTGTCAGTCACTTGTTTAAGTCTTATTCGAGTCTTGAGACATAGCTAAATACTTAAGAGCACTTACACGCATACACACACTTGTACATATTTGTAATATCTTATTAAATGTTAATGTACCTGACGGTACTTAAGAATTATAAATGTGATATGTGCTTTCAGCACAATAATATTGAACTCGAGAGATTGATTTTATTTTGATTGCTGTGATTTAATTTACTTTGATAATATACCTCTAGACAACTTATAGACTTAATAAATTTATTAAATTTTAATTTCTCTAGTTAGTAGCCTACCAGTTGTAATCCTAAAGAACTATTGAACCATACTGAATTCAATGGATAATTGGACAAGGATACTGACTACTTGTTACGAAAACCCAGTAACAGGCTGGATGCTAGAAGGGCAGTCCTTTCTAGTATTCACTGGAGATCTCTAAGCTTTTAGAATCGCGTTTTTTGTAACAACCACTCATTCACAATTCTCCACCACCCATGCACACTTCTCCACCACCCTTCCACACACCTCCACGCTCCTACACCACCACTCCACACTCCTCCACCACCCCTGCACACTCCTGCACCTCCCATGCACACTCTTCAACCACCCCTATACACTCCACCACCGCTCCACACTCCTCCAACACCTTTCCAAGCTCCTCCACCTTCCCTCCACTCTCCTCCACCACCCTCCACGCTCCTCCACCACTCCTCCACACTCATCCACCACCCCTCCACACTCCTCCACCACACCTCCACACTCCTACACTCTCCTCGACCACTCTTCCACACTCCTCCTCCATCGCTACACACTCCTCCACATCCCCATCACACTTCATTACCACCCCTCCTCACTCCTCCACCTCCCCTCCACACACTTCCAGCAACCATCAATGCTTCTCTACACTCCTCCACCACCCCTACACACTCCTACTCCATCCTTCCACACTCTTTCACCTCCCCTCGACACTCCTCCACCACTACTCCACACTTATCCACCAACCCTCCACACTCCTCCAACATACCTCCACACTCTTCTACTATCCTCTTCACTCTTCTCCACTATCTCCTCAAGACTCTTCCACTATCGCCTCCTCCCTCCTCCAATATCCCTTCATCACTCCTCCTCCATCCCTCCACAATCCTCCATTACCCCTTTGCACTTCTGCACCCCTCCTCAACACTCCTCCACCATCCTCCACACTAATCCTCAACCTGTCCACACTCCTCCGCCACCACTCCACACTCCTACAACACTCCTTCACACTACTCCTCCACCCTCCACAATAATCCACAATCCCTCCACACTCCACCACTCCTCCACACTCCTCCACCACACCTCCACACTCCTCCAAAACCTTTCAACTCTCCACCACTCCTCCACACTCCTCCACCACCCATCCACACTTCTCCACAACCCCTCCACACTCCTCCACCACCCCTCCACACTCCTCCATACTCCTCCACCACCCTTCTACACTCCTCCTCCATCGCTCCAAACTCCTCCACCACCCCTCCACACTCCTCCATACTCCTCCACCACCCTTCTACACTCCTCCTCCATCGCTCCAAACTCCTCCACCTCTGCTTCACACTTCTCCTCCACAACTCCACACACCTCTACTACCCCTTTCACAGTCCTCCCCACACCTCCACACTCCTCAACACTCCTACACACTCCTTCACCTTCCTTGAACACTCCTCCTCCATCGCTCCACACTCCTCCACCACTCCTCCGCACTCGTTCACTACTCCTCCACACTCTTACAGCACGTCTCCACACTCCTCCACCACAAGTCCACACTCCTCCTCCCCTATTCACACTCCTCCACCACCCCTACACACTCTTCCAACACTCCTCCACTACCACTCCACACTCCTCCACCACCGCTTCACACTTCTCCACAACCCCTGCACTCTCCTCCATCACACCTCTGCAGTCTTCCAAGACAGCTCCACACTCCTCCACCACCCCTCAACCCTCCTCCACAGTCCTTCACACTCCTCTACCACCCTTGAACACTCCTCTTCCATCACTCCACACTCCTCCACCACCCCTTCATACTTCTCGACCACCCCTCCACACTCCACCACCTCCCCTCCACACTCTTCCACCACCCCTCAATGCTTCTCCACACTCCTCCACCACCCCTTCACACTTCTCCATTCTTAAACACTCTTTCACCTACCCTCCACACTCCTCCACCACCCCTCCACACTTATCCACCTCCTTTCCACACTCCTCCACCACAACTCCACACTCCTCCTCAATCGCTTCACACTTCTCCACCACACCTGCACACTCTTCCATCACCCCTCCACAGTCCTCCACCACCGCTCCACACTCCTCCACACTCCTCCGCGACCCCTCCACACTCCTCAACACTCCTCCACCACCCTTGAACACTCCTTTTCCATCACTCCACACTCCTCCACCGCCCCTTCTTATTTCTCGACCAACCCTCAACACTCCTCCACCTCCCCTCCACGCTCTTCCACCACCCCTCAGTGCTTCTCCACTCTCCTCTACCACCCCTCCACACTCCTCCTCCATTCTTCCACACTCCTTCACCTACCCTCCACACTCCTCCACAACCCCTTCACACTTATCCACCTCCTTTAGACACTCCTTCACCATTCACACTCCTCAACCACACCTCCTCACTCCTACACCACCCATCCACACTCTTCCAACAATTCTCCACAATCCGCCACCACATCTCCACACTCCTTCACCTCCTCTCCACACTCCTCCACCACCCCTGCACACTCCTCCACCACCCCTGCACACTCATCCACCATCCCTGCACACTCCTCCACCACATGTCCACACGCCTCCACCACCTCCCAACTATCCTCCACTATCTCCTCCACACTCCTCCATTATAAGTTGTCTCTCATCCAAAACCCCTTCACACTCCTCCACCACCTGTACACACTCCTCCACCACCACCCCTCCACACTCCTCCATTACAAGACCACTCTCCTCAACCACCCCTAAACACTTCTCCACCACCCCTCCATACTTCTATACCAACCCTCCACACTCCTCCACCGTCCTCCACACTCCTCCATGACACCTCTACACTCCTCCACCACCCATCCACATACCTCCACCACATATCCACAATCATCCACATCCCCTCCACATTCCTCCAGCACCTTTCCAGACGCCTCCACCACCCATCCACACTCCTCCACCTCCACTCCACACTCCTCCAACACCCCTCCACACTCCTCCACCCTCCTCCACACTCCTCCACCACCCTTTCACACTCCTCATCCATCGCTCCACACTCCTCCTCCACCCCTCCACACTTCTCCACCACCCTTCCACACTCCTCCACACTCCTCCATCACCCCTCCACACTCCACCACCACCCCTGCACACTCCTCCACCTCACCTGCACACCCCTCCAACACCCCTCTACACTCCTCCACCACCACTCCACACTCCTCAACCACAATTCTACACTCCTCCACCTTCCCGCCACACACTCCTTCACCACCCTCCACACTCCTCCAACATTCCTCCACACTCCTGCACCACCCCTCCACAATCCTCCACCAACCGTCCAAACTCCACCACCCGTGCACACTCATCCACCACCCCTGCACACTCCCCCAACACCCATCTACAATCCTTTACTCCACATCCACACTCCACCACACTTCTCCACCTCCTCAACACTCCTAAACGCTCTTAAGTAGTTAGCTATGTCTCAAGACTCGAATAAGACTTAAACAAGTGACTGACAAAGTCCTCAAATAAACTAACTTCTTGACCGACTGGCAACTCGAACAGTCTGCTTGAACAACAAAGAATGCTAAGCCCAATAGCAATGCAATATCAAGCGACTGCGACACAGAATCAGGAACAAGGAGATAATATAAAGACACTAAGTAGGGACCATCTGCAGATCCTCCACAAAAGTTACAAAACTCCCATAATACTGAATCTTTGTTCAGCATAGGTAAAACTGTGACTGTGACAATACACAGGAACCAGTACAAAATTAGGTCAGAAGCTATAGCTAAGGACCTGAGATGTTCAGAGTGTCTATGTGACACACAACCTCAGTACAACGTCGAAAATCACTAAGTCTTTACAATGTTCTGTGAACAAAGTTCTACAGAACTAACAAGAGTAATGAGACAGACAATCTGTCCAACCAGCAAGCGAGTCTCCAGCAGACTGTCAGACAGACAAGCTGTCCAACCAGCAAGCGAGTCTCCAGCAGACTGTCAGACAGACAAGCTGTCCAACCAGCAAGCAAGTCTCCAGCAGACTGTCAGACAGACAAGCTGTCCAACCAGCAAGCGAGTCTCCAGCAGACTGACTACTTCAGACGAGGTGAGGACACCCCCCCTCGATCACGTGATAGCTACGTGGACAACTGCAGCTCAGAAGCCGGCAGTATAACGAGCGACAAGCGATAATTACAGTAGTTTGACAATCAAGCCTAACTGAGCACATTTTATATACATCCTAACAACATAAGCTAAATAACAATATAACAGTCAAATAATAATATAAAGTCATACATTTACGATTTAGCTATTATCGCAAATATAAGCAATATAAAATTAAATGAAAAGGTAATATACATTATATATACATAATAATCATTGTAACCCATTCAGGGGTTGCAACACCCCCCCCAACACGACAGAGGGTCGCACTAGGAGTTGCATGAATGTCTTTCACATTATTTCGGGTTACTCATATCAATATTATTTTCAATATAAAAATTAAACATGAATCAGAGTCTCTTGTGCCAAGCACTTCTACAATTTCACAGTGTCCGTCACTAGGATATGCCCCTAGGTACTAGGGCAGTACACAGTATCGTATGTCTTCATACTCGTGGTTATGTACATCAGTGTAGAGACTGGATAGCGCTGACAAGGAGGGCACGTTGAGGCTCGATCATTGTAGAGGAGACTGCATTCCACTCTTAAGTAGTGGTTGTGGAATGCTAGGCAGTATGAACATCTGAGTATGAAACAGCTTAAGGTGTGTAGTGAGGGGGGGGTCTGCGACAGGATAGTGTTGCGTCACGCAGTACATCACCCGCACCACACTACTCACTCAACACTCAGCTTGTTTCCTCCTCACACAACATTACTGTGAATATATAAATATAATAATTAGACATGACATGAGTATATATAGTTAATATGGGCTGGAGGGATTAAGTTACTTTACTGAATTTGACATAGCAAGTAACAAAAGGTATTTGGGCATAAAATTACGTTAATTTAATGTAATTGATAATTATTAAGGACGAGACAGAGCGTCAGCAATTACATTACAATGACCACTTATGTGTTTTATACTAATAGAATAAGGTTGGATTCTGAGGGCCCACCTCATGATCCTAGCATTTTTACTTTTCATGGTATTAATATAAGTGAGTGGATTGTGGTCTGAAAAAACGTTAATTTTAAATGGGGAAGTGCCCAAATACACGTCAAAATGTTCCAAGGACACCACAAGAGCTAGAGCCTCTTTCTCAATAGTGGCATAATTTTTCTGGTGTCGTTTAAGCTTAGATGAATAGTAACATATAGGATGGAGAATGTCAGTGGATGTTGACTGTTGGAGCAGCACAGCACCCACTGCATAACAACTCGCATCTATATGTAAAAAGAAGGGAAGATTGAAATTAGGACTCTTCAACACAGGAGCAGAAGATAGCAAGCGCTTCAACCTTTTGAACGAGTCTGAACAATCTCTAGTCCAAGTGAACTGAACTTTGCTACTAGTAAGCTCAGTGAGAGGAGCTGCAATCTGAGAAAAGTTTGGACAGAACCTGCGATAATATCCTGCCATACCCAGGAATCTCTGAACTCCCTTCCTATCCTGTGGCACTGGAAATTCAGAAATTGCACGAACCTTAGCCTCAATAGGAGCAACCTCACCTTGGCCAATACAAAAGCCTAGATAGGTAATCTTGGCTTGACCAAAACTACATTTGGCTAAGTTGACAGTGAAGTTGTAGTGCGCCAGTCTCTCAAACAATGCTCTGAGACGCGTCAAGTGCTGTTCCCACTCGTCACTGTACACCACTAAGTCGTCAAGGTAGGCTTCTACTCCTTCTAAGTTGTGGGTCAACTCGTTCATTATACGTTGGAATGAAGAAGCCGCGTTACATAGGCCGAAGGGGGTGACGAGGTAGTTAAACAATCCATCTTGAACAGTAAAAGCAGATATTTCTTGAGCACGTTCAGTAAGCGGGACTTGATAATAGCCTCGTAAGAGATCTAAACGGCTGACAAACTGGGCTCCTGACACACGATCAATAAGGTCGTCAATGCGAGGTAGAGGATAACCATCAGGCAAGGTGACAGAGTTCACTTTCCTGTAATCAGTGCACATCCTGAAACTACCGTCAGGTTTAGGCACTAAAATACAGGGAGATGCCCATGGACTTTTACTGCGTTCAATAAGTCCGTGAGATAACAGAAAATCAACCTCTTCTCTCAATGCTTTATGCTTCGTTGGACTCATCCTATATGGTGATTGCTTAATGGGTGATGCTCCCTGTACATCAACGTCATGTACACCCAGAGTACAACGTTTAGGAACATCACCGAACAATTCAGGGAAATTCAAAATCATGTTTTTAACATCACCAGCTTTATCAATCCCAAGGTTACTAAGAAAATCGTCTAGTGACTGTAGAGTCACAGAATTTTCTAAACGCACCTCTATACCTCTAGAGATGTCAGGTAGACTGACGTTTTCTTCCTCTGTCCTAGGAAGAATAGAAGTAGTAGGTAGAGGACTAGCGTAGTATGCCTTAAGCTGGTTAACATGGTACACATGATTAGATTTCTTTTTCCCAGGCGTACGTACCAAATAATTTACGTCGCTAAGCTTTTTCACTACTTCCAGGGGACCATCATACCTGGCTTGTAGAGCATGACCTGGTACTAATTTCCGAGCCATCACCTTATCTCCTGCTTTAAAAGAACGAGAGACAGCACGCTTGTCATAATGTTGCTTCATTCTAGCTTGGGCTGAAACTAGGTTTTTCGAAGCTAGCTCTCTAGCGGCTGTCAAATGTTGCTGCATTAATGAAGGTGAAGTACTCAATGATGGATTTGATTTTCCTGTCCACACGTCTTTCAACACTGCGAGAGGACCACGCACTTGGTGTCCGAATATTAGTTCAAACGGACTAAACCCGAGACTTTCTTGCTCACTTTCTCTCATAGCGAACAGAAGAAAAGGTATACCCTCATCCCAGTCTCTAGAAAAATGCTCACAATAAGCTCTCATCATAGACTTCAGTGTCTGATGAAATCTCTCTAGAGCACCTTGTGACTGTGGATGATAACTAGTTGAAAGTACAGACTTTATTCCTAGGTGGGATAATGCTTCTCGAAAGATCTTAGAAGTGAAATTAGATCCCTGATCTGATTGTATCTCTCGTGGCAATCCAACCTGGGAGAAAAATTTCATCAGCGCTCTCACAATAGCACGAGCATTAATTTTTCTCATAGGAATAGCTTCGGGATAGCGTGTTGCAGCGTCCATAATAGTAAATAAGTATTGGTTTCCTAGTTTGGTTCTAGGCAAAGGACCAACACAATCAATAATAAGACGTGAGAATGGTTCACCATGCACGGTGATAGGAATGAGAGGCGCAGGTGGAGGTGTGTGCGCTGGCTTGCCTGTCACTTGACACACGTGGCAACGTCGCACATGATCAGCTACTGTTTCCTTCATCTTTGGCCAAGTAAAATGTTTTGCCAGTTTACCGAGTGTCTTCTTGACACCCAAATGTCCTCCTATGGGACTTTTGTGAGCAAAATCAATGGCTTGTTCACGAAATGTAACTGGTAACACAACTAGATTCTTGACTGTGGTAGAAACACTATCAGCTGACAACTTACATGTATTTTTCTCCATCAAACCTCGCAAACTGTTCCTGAGAGATAGGACCAGTGGGTAATGGAGGAGTAGGGAAATTAACATGGTCTGGACGGTCCTTAGGTCGGACACTTGGTCCAGCCGTCTCTAGAGAGTCTAGATCTGGTCTAGGATAAGTAAATACAGGTGTAGTATACACTGTACTAGTATTAGGCTGTGTCATACTACCAGCTATACTCTGTACTATAGTGTCAGTGAAGGAAGGAGCGAGCGAGAACTGAGCTACACTAGTCTCAGACACTAGGCTCGCTTCTGCTCTAGTTGCTCTTTCTTCATCAAATAGAGTCATACTTCCTAATTGTGACACTAGGCTTTCTGAATCTGAATCATAATCAGACATCTTTGTATGAGCAGGAAACAATATATCTTTAATTAATGCTCTGACAGTTTCAGCGGTGTAATTCCTGTTATACGTCACACCGAGATACTTGGCTACTTGCCAACACGTCTGAAGTTTTAATGTACTTAACTCAGACAAAGTCAGAGTATCAATTAACTGTTTCACTTTGGCATACATCACGAAAATAATTGTACTACGAGAGAGTGATTATGGGAAACTATAATCCTAATAGGAATTTTAGTGTTGGTTGTCTTAGAGCTAGAGCTCATAAACAGTATTTCCATCTCCTTGGATCAAGAGACTCAGTCAGGTACATACATCCACCTGGTATGTTGTACAAGACTAAACTCAAAGTCTTCAGATTAGGAAAGTACTCAAAGTGTTTGATCATAGATTCACTAGTATGTCAAACTGGACAATTTCTCCAACACCTTGGATCAAGAGCATCCCGGACAGGCCCCCATTTGTTACAAAAAACGCGATTCTAAAAGCTTAGAGATCTCCAGTGAATACTAGAAAGGACTGCCCTTCTAGCATCCAGCCTGTTACTGGGTTTTCGTAACAAGTAGTCAGTATCCTTGTCCAATTATCCATTGAATTCAGTATGGTTCAATAGTTCTTTAGGATTACAACTGGTAGGCTACTAACTAGAGAAATTAAAATTTAATAAATTTATTAAGTCTATAAGTTGTCTAGAGGTATATTATCAAAGTAAATTAAATCACAGCAATCAAAATAAAATCAATCTCTCGAGTTCAATATTATTGTGCTGAAAGCACATATCACATTTATAATTCTTAAGTACCGTCAGGTACATTAACATTTAATAAGATATTACAAATATGTACAAGTGTGTGTATGCGTGTAAGTGCTCGAATAAGACTTAAACAAGTGACTGACAAAGTCCTCAAATAAACTAACTTCTTGACCGACTGGCAACTCGAACAGTCTGCTTGAACAACAAAGAATGCTAAGCCCAATAGCAATGCAATATCAAGCGACTGCGACACAGAATCAGGAACAAGGAGATAATATAAAACACATAAGTGGTCATTGTAATGTAATTGCTGACGCTCTGTCTCGTCCTTAATAATTATCAATTACATTAAATTTACGTAATTTTATGCCCAAATACCTTTTGTTACTTGCTATGTCAAATTCAGTAAAGTAACTTAATCCCTCCAGCCCATATTAACTATATATACTCATGTCATGTCTAATTATTATATTTATGTATTCACAGTAATGTTGTGTGAGGAGGAGACAAGCTGAGTGTTGAGTGAGTAGTGTGGTGCGGGTGATGTACTGCGTGACGCAACACTGTCCTGTCGCAGACCCCCCCCCCTCACTACACACCTTAAGCTGTTTCATACTCAGATGTTCATACTGCCTCGCATTCCACAACCACTACTTAAGAGTGGAATGCAGTCTCCTCTACTATGATCGAGCCTCAACGTGCCCTCCTTGTCAGCGCTATCCTGTCTCTACACTGATGTATATAACCACGAGTATGCAGAAATACGATACTGTGTACTGCCCTAGTTAGGGACATATCCTAGTGACGGACGCTGTGAAATTGTAGAGGTGCTTGGCACAAGAGAGACTCTGATTAATGTTTAATTTTTATATTATATAATATTGATATGAGTAATCAGAAATAATGTGAAAGACATTCATGCAACTCCTAGTGCGACCCTCTGTCGTGTTGGGGGGGGGTGTTGCAACCCCTGAATGGGTTACAATGATTATTATGTATATATAATGTATATTACCTTTTCATTTAATTTTATATTGCTTATATTTGCGATAATAGCTAAATCGTAAATGTATGACTTTATATTATTATTTGACTGTTATATTGTTATTTAGCTTATGTTGTTAGGATGTATATAAAATGTGCTCAGTTAGGCTTGATTGTCAAACGACTGTAATTATCGCTTGTCGCTCGTTATACTGCCGGCTTCTGAGCTGCAGTTGTCCACGTAGCTATCACGTGATCGAGGGGGGGGTGTCCTCACCTCTCGTAAAGTATTCAGTCTGCTAGAGACTCGCTTGCTGGTTGGACATTGTCTGTCTGAGTCTGCTAGAGACTCGCTTGCTGGTTGGACATTGTCTGTCTGAGTCTGCTGGAGACTCGCTTGCTGGTTGGACAGATTGTCTGTCTCATTATTCTTGTTAGTTCTGTAGAACTTTGTTCACAGAACATTGTAAAGACTTAGTGATTTTCTCTGCAGTCTCCTATGAAGTTACGAGGATAGTGAAGTTTAGAAAATACTTGTTCAATAAGAGTGCATTCTTCCTCGAGGAACTCATTGCTGCAGATTCTGAGTGCGCGCAGGAAGAAGCCTACAATTACACCACGTTTAGTTTTGGTATCGTGGTGGAAGTAGAAGTGGAGAAGATCGTGTTAGTTTGTTGGTTTTCGATATACTTTACAACGAAGTTCATGGTCAGCTTTGCAGAGAAGAACATCAAGGAAAGGAAGAGTGTTTTAGACTTCTAGTGTGACGCCATCCTATAAATACTCACATACCTTTTACCCAGGTAGATCTGTTTGAGACTTGATAAACCCCATTGCGTGGGCGAAACGTTGTCAATAAAGGCTCACATTATACTGCTTAAGTGTTTATACTTCCACTCAATGGTACTGCATGCTTTCTCACATACCAGTCTCCTACTTACCCTTGCTCGCTGACACACCAGTCTCTCGCTCACCCATGTTTGCTACCACACTAGTCACTCGCTCACCCATGCTCGCTACCACACCAGTCTCTTCCTCACCAATACTCGCTACCACACCTGTCTCTCGCTCACCCATACTCGCTACCACACCTGTCTCTCGCTCACCCATGCTCGCTACCACACCAGCCTCTCGCTCACCCATACTCGCTACCACACCTGTCTCTCGCTCACCCATGCTCGCTACCACACCAGTCTCTTCCTCACCAATACTCGCTACCACACCTGTCTCTCGCTCACCCATACTCGCTACCACACCTGTCTCTCGCTCACCCATACTCGCTACCACACCTGTCTTTCGCTCACCCATGCTCGCTACCACACCAGTCTCTTCCTCACCAATACTCGCTACCACACCTGTCTCTCGCTCACCCATACTCGCTACCACACCTGTCTCTCGCTCACCCATACTCGCTACCACACCAGCCTCTCGCTCACCCATACTCGCTACCACACCAGTCTCTGGCTCACCCATACTCGCTACCACACCAGTCTCTGGCTCACCCATACTCGCTACCACACCAGTCTCTGGCTCACCCATACTCGCTACCACACCAGTCTCTGGCTCACCCATACTCGCTACCACACTAGTCACTCGCTCACCCATGCTCGCTACCACACCAGTCTCTTCCTCACCAATACTCGCTACCACACCTGTCTCTCGCTCACCCATACTCGCTACCACATCTGTCTCTCGCTCACCCATACTCGCTACCACACCTGTCTCTCGCTCACCCATGCTCGCTACCACACCAGCCTCTGGCTCACCCATACTCGCTACCACACCTGTCTCTCGCTCACCCATACTCGCTACCACACCTGTCTCTCGCTCACCCATACTCGCTACCACACCTGTCTCTCGCTCTCCCATGCTCGCTACCACACCAGTCTCTCGCTCACACATACTCGCTACCACACCTGTCTCTCGCTCACCCATACTCGCTACCACACTAGTCACTCGCTCACCCATGCTCGCTACCACACCAGTCTCTTCCTCACCAATACTCGCTACCACACCTGTCTCTCGCTCACCCATACTCGCTACCACACCTGTCTCTCGCTCACCCATACTCGCTACCACACTAGTCACTCGCTCACCCATGCTCGCTACCACACCAGTCTCATCCTCACCAATACTCGCTACCACACCTGTCTCTCGCTCACCCATACTCGCTACCACACCTGTCTCTCGCTCACCCATACTCGCTACCACACCTGTCTCTCGCTCACCCATACTCGCTACCACACCTGTCTCTCGCTCACCCATGCTCGCTACCACACCAGCCTCTCGCTCACCCATACTCGCTACCACACCTGTCTCTCGCTCACCCATGCTCGCTACCACACCAGCCTCTCGCTCACCCATACTCGCTACCACACCAGTCTCTGGCTCACCCATACTCGCTACCACACCAGTCTCTGGCTTACCCATACTCGCTACCACACCTGTCTCTCGCTCACCCATGCTCGCTACCACACCAGCCTCTCGCTCACCCATACTCGCTACCACACCAGCCTCTCGCTCACCCATACTCGCTACCACACCAGCCTCTCGCTCACCCATACTCGCTACCACACCAGTCTCTGGCTTACCCATACTCGCTACCACACCTGTCTCTCGCTCACCCATGCTCGCTACCACACCAGCCTCTCGCTCACCCATACTCGCTACCACACCAGCCTCTCGCTCACCCATACTCGCTACCACACCAGTCTCTGGCTTACCCATACTCGCTACCACACCTGTCTCTCGCTCACCCATGCTCGCTACCACACCAGCCTCTCGCTCACCCATACTCGCTACCACACCAGCCTCTCGCTCACCCATACTCGCTACCACACCAGTCTCTGGCTTACCCATACTCGCTACCACACCTGTCTCTCGCTCACCCATGCTCGCTACCACACCAGCCTCTCGCTCACCCATACTCGCTACCACACCTGTCTCTCGCTCACCCATACTCGCTACCACACCAGCCTCTCGCTCACCCATACTCGCTACCACACCAGTCTCTGGCTTACCCATACTCGCTACCACACCAGCCTCTCGCTCACCCATACTCGCTACCACACCAGTCTCTGGCTTACCCATACTCGCTACCACACCTACCTCTCGCTCACCCATGCTCGCTACCACACCAGTCTGTTCCTCACCAAAACTCGCTACCACACCTGTCTCTCGCTCACCCATACTCGCTACCACACCAGCCTCTCGCTCACCCATACTCGCTACCACACCTGTCTCTCGCTCACCCATACTCGCTACCACACCTGTCTCTCGCTCACCCATACTCGCTACCACACCTGTCTCTCGCTCACCCATACTCGCTACCACACCAGCCTCTCGCTCACCCATACTCGCTACCACACCTGTCTCTCGCTCACCCATACTCGCTACCACACCTGTCTCTCGCTCACCCATACTCGCTACCACACCTGTCTCTCGCTCACCCATACTCGCTACCACACCTACCTCTCGCTCACTCATGCTAGCTACCACACCAGCCTCTCGCTCACCCATACTCGCTACCACACCTGTCTCTCGCTCACCCATACTCGCTACCACACCTGTCTCTCGCTCACCCATACTCGCTACCACACCTACCTCTCGCTCACTCATGCTAGCTACCACACCAGCCTCTCGCTCACCCATACTCGCTACCACACCTGTCTCTCGCTCACCCATACTCGCTACCACACCTACCTCTCGCTCACTCATGCTAGCTACCACACCAGCCTCTCGCTCACCCATACTCGCTACCACACCTGTCTCTCGCTCACCCATACTCGCTACCACACCTACCTCTCGCTCACTCATGCTAGCTACCACACCAGCCTCTCGCTCACCCATACTCGCTACCACACCTGTCTCTCGCTCACCCATACTCGCTACCACACCTGTCTCTCGCTCACCCATACTCGCTACCACACCTACCTCTCGCTCACTCATGCTAGCTACCACACCAGCCTCTCGCTCACCCATACTCGCTACCACACCTGTCTCTCGCTCACCCATACTCGCTACCACACCTGTCTCTCGCTCGCCCATACTCGCTACCACAGTCTCTCGCTCACCCATACTCGCTACCACACCTGTCTCTCGCTCACCCATCCTCGCTACCACACCAGTCTCTCGCTCACCCATACTCGCTCGCTCACCCATACTCGCTACCACACCAGCTCACCCTCTCGCTACCACACCAGTCTCTGGCTTACCCATTCTCGCTACCACACCTGCCTCTCGCTCACCCATACTCGCTACCACACCAGGCTCTGGCTCACCCATACTCGCTCCAGTCTCTCGGCTCACCCATGCTCGCTACCACACCAGTCTCTGGCTCACCCATACTCGCTACCACACCAGTCTCTCGCTCACCCATACTCGCTACCACACCAGTCTCTCGCTCACCCATGTTTGCTACCAAACTAGTCACTCGCTCACCCATACTCGCTACCACACCAGTCTCTGGCTCACCCATACTCGCTACCACACTAGTCACTCGCTCACCCATACTCGCTACCACACCAGTCTCTGGCTCACCCATACTCGCTACCACACCTGTCTCTCGCTCACCCATACTCGCTACCACACCAGCCTCTCGCTCACTCATGCTAGCTACCACACCTGTCTCTCGCTCACCCATACTCGCTACCACACCAGCCTCTCGCTCACCCATACTCGCTACCACACCTGTCTCTGGCTTACCCATACTCGCTACCACACCAGTCTCTGGCTTACCCATACTCGCTACCACACCAGTCTCTGGCTCACCCATACTCGCTACCACACCAGTCTCTGGCTCACCCATACTCGCTACCACACCAGTCTCTGGCTCACCCATACTCGCTACCACACCTGTCTCTCGCTCACCCATGCTCGCTACCACACCTGTCTCTCGCTCACCCATACTCGCTACCACACCTGTCTCTCGCTCACCCATGCTCGCTACCACACCTGTCTCTCGCTCACCCATACTCGCTACCACACCTGTCTCTCGCTCACCCATGCTCGCTACCACACCTGTCTCTCGCTCACCCATACTCGCTACCACACCTGTCTCTCGCTCACCCATACTCGCTACCACACCTGTCTCTCGCTCACCCATACTCGCTACCACACCTGTCTCTCGCTCACCCATACTCGCTACCACACCAGTCTCTGGCTTACCCATACTCGCTACCACACCTACCTCTCGCTCACTCATGCTAGCTACCACACCAGCCTCTCGCTCACTCATGCTAGCTCACACACCAATCTAATGCTATCACACTCATTCATACACTAATCACTTGCCTACTTACACTGCCTTACACATTGGTCTGGTGTTTACTCACACTAGCTCACACACACTACCATATGTTCTCTCATACATCAATATCTGCCTTGCACACACTCGCTCGCTCACTCATCAGTCTCTTGCTTCCACAGGGTGGTTCACGTGCGAATCTCTCGAACGCACTAACCTCTTGGTTACGCACCAATCTCTTGCTTACGCACCAACCTCTTGCTTACGCACCAATCTTTACCTGACACATTTCCACTCATATATCAATGTCTTGCTTCTATGTCATCAATGAAGCTTCTTGACTCACGTTATGACTAACAAGATACTCATTGGAAAAAGTAAAAAAATACGGGAAAAGGGAATTAATGTGGTATTGTTATGGATTCCATCACACATCAGATTACACTTTCATGATAAAGTGAATAAGTTGGCCATAGCAAAAGTATCCATAAGGAAAATGTGGAATATAACTTTGGTGTTTCTGTGTCTGGCATTAGGAATAATATTTGGAGATCAGTTGTAACTGTAGTGTAAGCGCGCCTCTAGCAAGACAGTGATGGAGCGAATGATGATGAAAGTTTTTCTTTTTCGGGTCACCTTGCCTTGGTGGGAAACGGCCGATGTGTTAATAAAAAGAAGTTAATAATGAAATCGAATGCTGTTAGAAGCCTAAGTAGCTCTATCACACACTATAACATGAACATTAATAAGTACGTTTATGGAGCAACTTGCAATGTGAACAGACTGACCGATGCACTGGCCAGGCTTAAGCCTGGTTGCAAGTACTTCTGGCAGTATGGCAGAAACAAGGATGATGATCAAACCAAATGCAAAATATGTGGCCAGCTCTATGGTCACTATTTTGAACACTATATACTTAATTCTCTGTTTATTGAGGAGTATATAGATAGTATAATAACCAATGTGATATATCATGATATATTTTCAATGAAAATAAGACACCAGACATAATAAGCAAGTTTCTTAAATTTTCTTACAACAGATAAGTTAAACTGTAGATATAAATCCAGGCGGTTTTAAGAATTTATGAATTTGGAAGTTTAGATGGACATTTCCAAAACATAATTTGACACGATAAGTAACAGACGAAAGTTTGACATTAGTAATGAATTAATTACTTCTTGACACTAGTAAGTTGTACGTAACTTAGTGTGGTCCATTTAAATTAACTTAGGCTGTAAACAAAGCAGAGTATTTATCTGATATTAGCAGAATACGTATGCTATTTTATATTAATATCTTGAAGATAGATTTAGAAAGTCCTACCGTCTGTAAAGAATCATAAATGTAATATTTGTGTCACTGATATAGACGGATCTGACTCTGGAAATAACTGTATATTGGATATTATTACTTATGAGTTCTCAGCACTAAATTCTAGTGTCAATCTTATCAGTTATTTAACATCTCAACAACAGCCACAATTTCAGAGTACAGTTTCAAATTCTTGTATGTATTTTCAAATACTCTGAGACTTACAACTATTTTTTATATTTTTTTATTATCACACTGGCCGATTCCCACCAAGGCAAGATGGCCCGAAAAAGAAAAACTTTCACCATCATTCACTCCATCACTGTCTTGCCAGAAGGGTGCTTTACACTACAGTTTTTAAACTGCAACATTAACACCCCTCCTTCAGAGTGCAGGCACTGTACTTCCCATCTCCAGGACTCAAGTCCGGCCTGCCGGTTTCCCTGAATCCCTTCATAAATGTTACTTTGCTCACACTCCAACAGCACGTCAAGTATTAAAAACCATTTGTCTTCATTCACTCCTATCAAACACGCTCACGCATGCCTGCTGGAAGTCCAAGCCCCTCGCACACAAAACCTCCTTTACCCCCTCCCTCCAACCTTTCCTAGGCCGACTCTTACCCCGCCTTCCTTCCACTACAGACTGATACACTCTTGAAGTCACTCTGTTTCGCTCCATTCTCTCTACATGTCCGAACCACCTCAACAACCCTTCCTCAGCCCTCTGGACAACAGTTTTGGTAATCCCGCACCTCCTCCTAACTTCCAAACTACGAATTCTCTGCATTATATTCACACCACACATTGCTCTCAGACATGACATCTCCACTGCCTCCAGCCTTCTCCTCGCTGCAACATTCATCACCAATGCTTCACACCCATATAAGAGCGTTGGTAAAACTATACTCTCATACATTCCCCTCTTTGCCTCCAAGGACAAAGTTCTTTGTCTCCACAGACTCCTAAGTGCACCACTCACCCTTTTCCCCTCATCAATTCTATTATTCACCTCATCTTTCATAGACCCATCCGCTGACACGTCCACTCCCAAATATCTGAATTATTCACCTCCTCCATACTCTCTCCCTCCAATCTGATATCCAATCTTTCATCACCTAATCTTTTTGTTATCCTCATAACCTTACTCTTTCCTGTATTCACTTTTAATTTTCTTCTTTTGCACACCCTACCAAATTCATCCACCAATCTCTGCAACTTCTGTTCAGAATCTCCCAGGAGCACAGTGTCATCAGCAAAGAGCAACTGTGACAACTCCCACTTTATGTGTGATTCTTTATCTTTTAACTCCACGCCTCTTGCCAAGACACTCGCATTTACTTCTCTTACAACCCCATCTATAAATATATTAAACAACCACGGTGACATCACACATCCTTGTCTAAGGCCTACTTTTACTGGGAAATAATTTCCCTCTTTCCTACATACTCTAACTTGAGCCTCACTATCCTCGTAAAAACTCTTCACTGCTTTCAGTAACCTACCTCCTACACCATACACCTGTAACATCTGCCACATTGCCCCCCTATCCACCCTGTCATACGCCTTTTCCAAATCCATAAATGCCACAAAGACCTCTTTAGCCTTATCTAAATACTGTTCACTTATATGTTTCACTGTAAACACCTGGTCCACACACCCCCTTCCTTTCCTAAAGCCTCCTTGTTCATCTGCTATCCTATTCTCCGTCTTACTCTTAATTCTTTCAATAATAACTCTACCATACACTTTACCAGGTATACTCAACAGACTTATCCCCCTATACTTTTTGCACTCTCTTTTGTCCCCTTTGCCTTTATACAAAGGAACTATGCATGCTCTCTGCCAATCCCTAGGTACCTTACCCTCTTCCATACATTTATTAAATAATTGCACCAACTACTCCAAAACTATATCCCCACCTGCTTTTAACATTTCTATCTTTATCCCATCAATCCCGGCTGCCTTACCCCCTTTCATTTTACCTACTGCCTCACGAACTTCCCCCACACTCACAACTGGCTCTTCCTCACTCCTACAAGATGTTATTCCTCCTTGCCCTATACACGAAATCACAGCTTCCCTATCTTCATCAACATTTAACAATTCCTCAAAATATTCCCTCCATCTTCCCAATACCTCTAACTCTCCATTTAATAACTCTCCTTTCCTATTTTTAACTGACAAATCCATTTGTTCTCTAGGCTTCCTTAACTTGTTAATCTCACTCCAAAACTTTTTCTTATTTTCAACAAAATTTGTTGATAACATCTCACCCACTCTCTCATTTGCTCTCTTTTTACATTGCTTCACCACTCTCTTAACCTCTCTCTTTTTCTCCATATACTCTTCCCTCCTTGCATCACTTCTACTTTGTAAAAACTTCTCATATGCTAACTTTTTCTCCCTTACTACTCTCTTTACATCATCATTACATCATCATTATTGTCCTCCATAAATTAGAATTAACCACCACTGGGTAAAGAGAAAGGGAAAGAAAAGTAATCAATTTCAGTGCCTCTCAGAGATGCTTTTGAACAATAAGTCGATAAGCTATTAATTCTTGGAATTATTAAATCTTCAACATCTGTTTCTTGTTCTCCTGCTGTTATCTTCGAAAAGACAGTTCATACAGGAATCTTTATTGAAGAAACGTTTCGCCACACAGTGGCTTCATCAGCCTTATACAAAGCAGGAAGGCATAAGGAGAGGAGGAGTTTGAGGTAATCATTCCCTCAGCCTGAAGTCGATGTGTTCAGTCCATCAATCTTGTAGAAATTGATTCCCATATGTTGCATAAGTGTCTCAGTTCTTCAACTTGTCGGTTTTCAAAACCATTCATCACAGTTCATACAGTTTTGCACAAGTTTTCAGAAGTCTTAAAGCTTTCACTAAATAGGATTCTCAGCTATTGCTGTCACTGAAAAAATCCTCTTTTCAAGTATCATAACTCAAGATATTTTCCCAAACTAGATGGTATTCAAACTTGCCACCAGGTTAAATTGCATCCTGATTCCAGATCTTCAACAACTTTTCCTACACAGATGCAGTGTACCACCATGTCATTCGTGGTGGTTAGAGCCTGCACCACCTACATTCATTTAAAGACAATTGTTCTTCCAGGTTTTGCTAACGTTTCATTGTACTTTGACAATATTTATGTTCTGACTCAGTCTGCCGGTGAAATCTGTTAAGTTTTACGAAGATTTAGATCACGTGGTTTGACTGCCAAACCTTAGAAATGTTATCATGGATTTTTTTTAGATTCAGTGTATATGCGTTATTATTTCTGATAACAGTCTAAGCCTTGTCCTGGAAAGACTAGTGCTTTATAGTTTTGTAACATTTCCAAGCCTAATAAATTTATTAGACGTTTCCTGGGATAAACAACCTACAGAAAATTCGTTCTTAATTCAGCTAACCTTCTTTTTTATTATTTAAAAAAACAGGTTAAGAAATGTAGATGAATGATTCACAGAACCGACAAGGTGATAAATTCGACACATGTGCAACACTTGGGTATCTTTACTGAGGAAACGTTTCGCCCCACACTGGCTTCATCAGTCCATACAAAGGAGAACGGGGAAGAACAGGAGGACTTTGACGTAATCAGTCCCTCAGCCTTGTGTCGATGGACTGATGAAGCCACTGTGTGGCGACACATTTCCTCAATAAAGATACCCAAGGAGGCCTGGTCACAGACCGGGCCGCGGGGGCGTTGACCCCCGGAACTCTCTCCAGGTAAGTGTTGCACATGTGTCTAATTTATCAACATGTCGGTTCTCTGAACCATTCATCTACAATCCTGTCAGACACAGCAACATCTTGGGATCTTAATACAGGGAATTCTTCACTTGCCTAACCCTTGGGCACGACCTACTTCCACATTGGTCAAATGTGATACCAAAATACGACTGCTGCACCTCTCCTGCCTACAGTATATAAGTTACTTCTCTGCAGATATGCTGTATTCTTTTCACGATTGATAGACTGACCACATCGACTTAAGGCTGAGGGACTGATTACCTCGAGCTACTCCTGTTCTTCACCATTCTTCTTTGTATGGACTGATGAAGCCACTGCATGGCAAAACGTTTCCTCAAATTAAGGTATCCAAGTGTTGCACATGTGTCTAATTTATCAGGTTAAGAAATCCCTGCAGTGTACTCAAGATGTCTTGATGCATTGTAACAAAATTAATATTTGTTTTGATAATCCCAGAGATTAATAAAATTTTTGTTTACAAACAGATGCTTCTAACACAAGATTAAGAGCAGTTTATTGCCAGGACTATGATGATTCACTATTATATATGTTATTTGTAAGTAAGAAGCTGATTCCTACTGAACTAAAGTACTCGACGGTGGAAAAACAGTGCTCTGGTATTGTTTGGGAAATGTTACAGTTTAAATATTATCTTTATGGTAAAATTTTTCTTTAGAATACAGATGACAAGGTTGTACTGTACCTTGAAACTCTCAAGACATCGAACAGTGGATTATTATTGTGGACTCTGATGTTCCAACCTTTAAATATAGTTTATATTAGAGTATCAAGCAGTTATTTCTCTGACTGAGCCGATGTGTTGATTTAATTACATAACAATGAAATACGAGAAGGTAACCCGTCCATAACAATGAAATATGTCAGGGAAACCCGACCACAACAACAAAATATGATTGGGAAAAGCTTCCAGAACAGTAAAATATAACAGGGAAACCCATTCAGAAAAAAGAAATATAAGAAGGAAACCCCTCCAGAACAGTGAAATATTGCAGGGGAAACCTGTCCAGAACAATGAAATATGAGAAGGAAACCCGTACAAAACAATGAAATGTGAGAAGAAAACCCGTCCGAAGCAATGAAATATGACAGGGAAACCCGTCCAGAACAATGAAATATGACAAGGAAACCCGTCCAGAACAATGAAATATGACAAGGAAACCCGTCCAGAACAAGGAAATATGATAGGGAAACCCTTCCACAACAATGAAATATGAAAAGGAAACCCGTACAGAACAATGAAATATGACAGGGAAACCCTTCCAGAACAATGAAATATGAAAAGGAAACCCGTCCAGAACAATGAAATATGACAGGGAAACCCTTACAGAACAATGAAATATAAAAGAGAAACCCGTCCAGAACAATGAAATATGACAGGAAAACCCGTCCAGAACAATGAAATATGACATTGAAACCCGTCCAGAACAATAAAATATGACATGGAAACCCGTCCAGAACAATGAAATATGACATTGAAACCCGTCCAGAACAATGAAATATGAGAAGGAAACCCGTACAGAACAATAATATATGACAGGAAAACTCGTCCAGAACAATGAAATATGAGAGGGAAACCCGTCCAGAACAATGAAATATGACATTGAAACCCGTCCAGGGCAATGAAATATGAGAATGAAAGCCGTCCAGAACAATGAAATATGAGAAGGAAACCGTCCAGAACAATGAAATATGAGAAGAAAACCAGTCCAGAACAATGAAATATGACAGGGAAACCCGACCATAACAACAAAATATGACAGGGAAACCAGCCCAGAACAGTAAAATATGACAGGGAAACCCGTTCAGAACAATGAAATATAAGAAGGAAACCCCTCCAGAACAAAGAAATATTGCAGGAAACCTGTCCAGAACAATGAAATATGAGAAGAAGACCCTTCCAGAACAATGGAATATTAGTGGGAAACCAGTCCAGAACAATGAAATATGAAAAGGAAACCCGACCAGAACAAAGAAATATGACAGGGAAACCCGTCCAGAATAATGAAATATGGGAAGGAAACCCGTCCAGAACAATGAAATATGACAGGGAACCCGTCCAGAACAACGAAATATGACAATTATACCCGTCAAGAACTATGAAATATGACAGGGAAACCCGTCCAGAACTAAGAAATATGACAGGGAAACCCGTCTAGAACAAAGAATTATGACAGGGAAAGCCGCCCAGAACAATGAAATATGACAGGAAAACCCGCTCAGAACAATTAAATATGAGAAGGAAACCTGTCCAGAACAATGAAATATGACATGGAAACCGTCCAGAACAATGAAAAATCAGAAGGAAACCAGTCCAGAACAATGAAATATGACAGGGAAACCGTCCAGAACAATGAAAAATCAGAAGGAAACCAGTCCAGAACAATGAAATATGACAGGGAAACCCTTCAAGAACAATGAAATATGACAGATAAACCCGTCCAGAACAATGAAATATGAGAAGGAAACCCGTCCAGAACAATGAAATATGATAAGAAAACCCGTCCAGAACAATGAAATATGAGAAGGAAACCCGTCCAGAACAATGAAATATGAGAGTGAAACCCGTCCAGAACATTGAAATATGACTGGAAACCCGTCCAGAACAATGAAATATGAGAAGGAAACCCGTCCAGAACAATGAAATATGAGAAGGAAACCCGTCCAGAACAATGAAATATGAGAGGGAAACCCGTCCATAACAATGAAATATGAGAGGGAAACCCGTCCAGAACAATGAAATATGACAGGGAAACCCGTCCAGAACAATGAAATATGACAGGGAAACCCGTCCAGAACAATGAAATATGACAGGGAAACCCGTCCAGAACAATGAAATATGACAGGGAAACCCGTCCAGAACAATGAAATATGAGAAGGAAACCCGTCCAGAACAATGAAATATGAGAAGGAAACCCGTCCAGAACAATGAAATATGAGAAGGAAACCCGTCCAGAACAATGAAATATGAGAAGGAAACCTGTCCAGAACAATGAAATATGACAAGGAAACCCGTCCAGAACAATGAAATATGACAGGGAAACCCTTCCAGAACAATGAAATATGAGAAGGAAACCCGTCCAGAACAAAGAAATATGAGAAGGAAACCCGTCCAGATCAATGAAATATGAGAAGATAACCCATCCAAAACAATGAAATATGACAGGGAAACCCTTCCAGAACAATGAAATATGAGAAGGAAACCCGTCCAGAACAATGAAATATGATAAGGAAACCCGTCCATAACAATGAAATATGAGAATGAAAGCCGTCCAGAACAATGAAATATGACAGGGAAACCCGTCCAGAACAGTTAAATATGACAGGGAAACCCGTCCAGAACAATGAAATATGATATTGAAACCCGTCCAGAACAATGAAATATGAGAATAAAAGCCGTCCAGAACAATGAAATATGAGAAGGAAACCCGTACAGAACAATAATATATGACAGGAAAACCCGTCCAGAACAATGAAATATGAGAAGGAAACCGTCCAGAACAATGAAATATGAGAAGGAAACCGTCCAGAACAATGAAATATGAGAAGGAAACCAGTCCAGAACAATGAAATATGACAGGGAAACCCGACCATAACAACAAAATATGACAGGGAAACCCGTCCAGAACAATGAAATATGAGAAGGAAACCAGTCCAGAACAAAGAAATATGAGAAGGAAACCCGTCAAGAACAATGAAATATGAGAAGGAAACCCGTCCAGAACAATGAAATATGAGAAGGAAACCTGTCCAGAACAATGAAATATGAGAAGGAAACCCGTCCAGAACAATGAAATATGAGAAGGAAACCCGTCCAGAACAATGAAATATGAGAAGGAAACCCGTCCAGAACAATGAAATATGAGAAGGAAAGCCGTCCAGAACAATGAAACATTAGAGGGAAACCAGTCCAGAACAATGAAATATGAGAAGGAAACCAGTCCAGAACAATGAAATATGACAAGGAAACCAGTCCAGAACAAAGAAATATGAGAAGGAAACCAGTCCAGAACAATGAAATATGACAGGAAAACCCGTCCAGAAAAAATGAAATATAAGAAGGAAACCCCTCCAGAACAATGAAATAAGGAAACCTGTCCAGAACAATGAAATATGAGAAGGAAACCCGTCCAGAACAATGAAATATGAGAAGGAAACCCGTCCAGAACAATGAAATATGAGAAGGAAACCCGTCCAGAACAATGAAATATGAGAAGGAAACCCGTCCAGAACAATGAAATATGAGAAGGAAACCCGTCCAGAACAATGAAATATGACAGGGAAACCCGTCCAGAACAATGAAATATGAGAAGGAAACCCGTCCAGAACAAGGAAATATGAGAAGGAAACCCGTCCAGAACAAGGAAATATGGCCGAGAAACCCGTCCAGAACAATGAAATATGAGAAGGAAACCCGTCCAGAACATGGAAATATGAGAAGGAAACCCGTCCAGAACATTGAAACATGAGAAGGAAACAATGAAATATAACAGAAATATGAGAAGGAAACCCGTCCAGAACAATGAAATATGAGAAGGAAACCCGTCCAGAACAATGAAATATGACAGGGATCCCGTCCAGAACAATGAAATATGACAGGAAAACCCGTCCAGAACAATGAAATATGAGAAGGAAACCCGTCCAGAACAAGGAAATATGAGAAGGAAACCCGTCCAGAACAATGAAATATGAGAAGGAAACCAGTCCAGAACAATGAAATATGAGAAGGAAACCGTCCAGAACAATGAAATATGAGAAGGAAACCGTCCAGAACAATGAAATATGAGAAGGAAACCGTCCAGAACAATGAAATATGAGAAGGAAACCAGTCCAGAACAATGAAATATGACAGGGAAACCCGTCCAGAACAATGAAATATGACAGGGAAACCCGTCCAGAACAATGAAATATGACAGGGAAACCCGTCCAGAACAATGAAATATGAGAAGGAAACCAGTCCAGAACAATGAAATATGGCAGGGAAACCAGTCCAGAACAATGAAATATGAGAAGGAAACCCGTCCAGAACAATGAAATATGAGAAGGAAACCCGTCCAGAACAATGAAATATGACAGGGAAACCAGTCCAGAACAAAGAAATATGAGAAGGAAACCCGTCCATAACAATGAAATATGAGAAGGAAACCAGTCCAGAACAATGAAATATGAGAAGGAAACCCGTCCAGAACAATGAAATATGAGAAGGAAACCCGTCCAGAACAATGAAATATGAGAAGGAAACCCGTCCAGAACAACGAAATATGACAAGGAAACCAGTCCAGAACAATGAAATATGAGAAGGAAACCCGTCCAGAACAATGAAATATGGCCGCGAAACCCGTCCAGAACAATGAAATATGAGAAGGAAACCCGTCCAGAACAATGAAATATGAGAAGGAAACCCGTCCAGAACAATGAAATATGAGAAGGAAACCAGTCCAGAACAATGAAATATGAGAAGGAAACCAGTCCAGAACAATGAAATATGAGAAGGAAACCAGTCCAGAACAATGAAATATGAGAAGGAAACCCGTCCAGAACAATGAAATATGAGAAGGAAACCAGTCCAGAACAATGAAATATGAGAAGGAAACCCGTCCAGAACAATGAAATATGAGAAGGAAACCCGTCCAGAACAATGAAATATGAGAAGGAAACCAGTCCAGAACAATGAAATATGAGAAGGAAACCCGTCCAGAACAATGAAATATGAGAAGGAAACCCGTCCAGAACAATGAAATATGAGAAGGAAACCCGTCCAGAACAATGAAATATGAGAAGGAAACCCGTCCAGAACAATGAAATATGAGAAGGAAACCCGTCCAGAACAACGAAATATGAGAAGGAAACCAGTCCAGAACAATGAAATATGAGAAGGAAACCCGTCCATAACAATGAAATATGAGAAGGAAACCAGTCCAGAACAATGAAATATGAGAAGGAAACCAGTCCAGAACAATGAAATATGAGAAGGAAACCAGTCCAGAACAAGGAAATATGAGAAGGAAACCAGTCCAGAACAATGAAATATGAGAAGGAAACCAGTCCAGAACAATGAAATATGAGAAGGAAACCCGTCCATAACAATGAAATATGAGAAGGAAACCAGTCCAGAACAATGAAATATGAGAAGGAAACCCGTCCATAACAATGAAATATGAGAAGGAAACCAGTCCAGAACAATGAAATATGAGAAGGAAACCCGTCCAGAACAATGAAATATGAGAAGGAAACCAGTCCAGAACAATGAAATATGAGAAGGAAACCAGTCCAGAACAATGAAATATGAGAAGGAAACCAGTCCAGAACAATGAAATATGAGAAGGAAACCAGTCCAGAACAATGAAATATGAGAAGGAAACCAGTCCAGAACAATGAAATATGAGAAGGAAACCCGTCCAGAACAATGAAATATGAGAAGGAAACCAGTCCAGAACAATGAAATATGAGAAGGAAACCCGTCCAGAACAATGAAATATGAGAAGGAAACCCGTCCAGAACAATGAAATATGAGAAGGAAACCAGTCCAGAACAATGAAATATGAGAAGGAAACCCGTCCAGAACAATGAAATATGAGAAGGAAACCCGTCCAGAACAACGAAATATGAGAAGGAAACCCGTCCAGAACAATGAAATATGAGAAGGAAACCCGTCCAGAACAATGAAATATGAGAAGGAAACCCGTCCAGAACAACGAAATATGAGAAGGAAACCAGTCCAGAACAATGAAATATGAGAAGGAAACCAGTCCAGAACAATGAAGTATGACAGGGAAAACCGTCCAGAACAATGAAATATGAGAAGGAAACCAGTCCAGAACAATGAAATATGAGAAGGAAACCAGTCCAGAACAATGAAATATGAGAAGGAAACCCGTCCAGAACAATGAAATATGAGAAGGAAACCAGTCCAGAACAACGAAATATGAGAAGGAAACCCGTCCAGAACAATGAAATATGAGAAGGAAACCCGTCCAGAACAATGAAATATGAGAAGGAAACCCGTCCAGAACAATGAAATATGAGAAGGAAACCCGTCCAGAACAATGAAATATGAGAGGGAAACCCGTCCAGAACAATGAAATATGAGAAGGAAACCCGTCCAGAACAATGAAATATGAGAAGGAAACCGTCCAGAACAATGAAATATGAGAAGGAAACCCGTCCAGAACAATGAAATATGAGAAGGAAACCAGTCCAGAACAATGAAATATGAGAAGGAAACCCGTCCAGAACAATGAAATATGAGAAGGAAACCAGTCCAGAACAATGAAATATGAGAAGGAAACCAGTCCAGAACAATGAAGTATGAGAGGGAAACCCGTCCAGAACAACGAAATATGAGAAGGAAACCAGTCCAGAACAATGAAATATGAGAAGGAAACCCGTCCAGAACAATGAAATATGAGAAGGAAACCAGTCCAGAACAATGAAATATGAGAAGGAAACCCGTCCATAACAATGAAATATGAGAAGGAAACCAGTCCAGAACAATGAAATATGAGAAGGAAACCCGTCCAGAACAATGAAATATGAGAAGGAAACCCGTCCAGAACAATGAAATATGAGAAGGAAACCGTCCAGAACAATGAAATATGAGAAGGAAACCCGTCCAGAACAATGAAATATGAGAAGGAAACCCGTCCAGAACAATGAAATATGAGAAGGAAACCCGTCCAGAACAATGAAATATGAGAAGGAAACCAGTCCAGAACAATGAAATATGAGAAGGAAACCAGTCCAGAACAATGAAATATGAGAAGGAAACCAGTCCAGAACAATGAAATATGAGAAGGAAACCAGTCCAGAACAATGAAATATGAGAAGGAAACCAGTCCAGAACAATGAAATAGAACAACGAAATATGAAAAGGAAACCCGTCCAGAACAATGAAATATGAGAAGGAAACCAGTCCAGAACAATGAAATATGAGAAGGAAACCAGTCCAGAACAATGAAATATGAGAAGGAAACCCGTCCAGAACAATGAAATATGAGAAGGAAACCCGTCCAGAACAATGAAATATGAGAAGGAAACCAGTCCAGAACAATGAAATATGAGAAGGAAACCCGTCCAGAACAATGAAATATGAGAAGGAAACCAGTCCAGAACAATGAAATATGAGAAGGAAACCCGTCCAGAACAATGAAATATGAGAAGGAAACCCGTCCAGAACAATGAAATATGAGAAGGAAACCCGTCCAGAACAATGAAATATGAGAAGGAAACCAGTCCAGAACAATGAAATATGAGAAGGAAACCCGTCCAGAACAATGAAATATGAGAAGGAAACCAGTCCAGAACAATGAAATATGAGAAGGAAACCAGTCCAGAACAATGAAATATGAGAAGGAAACCCGTCCAGAACAATGAAATATGAGAAGGAAACCCGTCCAGAACAATGAAATATGAGAAGGAAAACCGTCCAGAACAATGAAATATGAGAAGGAAACCCGTCCAGAACAATGAAATATGAGAAGGAAACCCGTCCAGAACAATGAAATATGAGAAGGAAACCCGTCCAGAACAATGAAATATGAGAAGGAAACCCGTCCAGAACAATGAAATATGAGAAGGAAACCCGTCCAGAACAACGAAATATGAGAAGGAAACCAGTCCAGAACAATGAAATATGAGAAGGAAACCCGTCCAGAACAATGAAATATGAGAAGGAAACCCATCCAGAACAATGAAATATGAGAAGGAAACCCGTCCAGAACAATGAAATATGAGAAGGAAACCCGTCCAGAACAATGAAATATGAGAAGGAAACCCGTCCAGAACAATGAAATATGAGAAGGAAACCAGTCCAGAACAATGAAATATGAGAAGGAAACCAGTCCAGAACAATGAAATATGAGAAGGAAACCCGTCCAGAACAATGAAATATGAGAAGGAAACCAGTCCAGAACAATGAAATATGAGAAGGAAACCCGTCCAGAACAATGAAATATGAGAAGGAAACCCGTCCAGAACAATGAAATATGAGAAGGAAACCAGTCCAGAACAATGAAATATGAGAAGGAAACCAGTCCAGAACAATGAAATATGAGAAGGAAACCCGTCCAGAACAATGAAATATGAGAAGGAAACCAGTCCAGAACAATGAAATATGAGAAGGAAACCCGTCCAGAACAATGAAATATGAGAAGGAAACCCGTCCAGAACAATGAAATATGAGAAGGAAACCCGTCCAGAACAACGAAATATGAGAAGGAAACCCGTCCAGAACAATGAAATATGAGAAGGAAACCCGTCCAGAACAATGAAATATGAGAAGGAAACCGTCCAGAACAATGAAATATGAGAAGGAAACCCGTCCAGAACAACGAAATATGAGAAGGAAACCCGTCCAGAACAATGAAATATGAGAAGGAAACCGTCCAGAACAATGAAATATGAGAAGGAAACCAGTCCAGAACAATGAAATATGAGAAGGAAACCAGTCCAGAAGAATGAAATATGAGAAGGAAACCAGTCCAGAACAATGAAATATGACAGGGAAACCCGTCCAGAACAACGAAATATGAGAAGGAAACCAGTCCAGAACAATGAAATATGAGAAGGAAACCCGTCCAGAACAATGAAATATGAGAAGGAAACCAGTCCAGAACAATGAAATATGAGACGGAAACCAGTCCAGAACAATGAAATATGAGAAGGAAACCCGTCCAGAACAATGAAATATGAGAAGGAAACCCGTCCAGAACAATGAAATATGAGAAGGAAACCAGTCCAGAACAATGAAATATGAGAAGGAAACCCGTCCAGAACAATGAAATATGAGAAGGAAACCAGTCCAGAACAATGAAATATGAGAAGGAAACCCGTCCAGAACAATGAAATATGAGAAGGAAACCCGTCCAGAACAATGAAATATGAGAAGGAAACCAGTCCAGAACAATGAAATATGAGAAGGAAACCCGTCCAGAACAATGAAATATGAGAAGGAAACCCGTCCAGAACAATGAAATATGAGAAGGAAACCCGTCCAGAACAATGAAATATGAGAGGGAAACCAGTCCAGAACAATGAAATATGAGAAGGAAACCGTCCAGAACAATGAAATATGAGAAGGAAACCCGTCCAGAACAATGAAATATGAGAAGGAAACCCGTCCAGAGCAATGAAATATGAGAAGGAAACCCGTCCAGAACAATGAAATATGAGAAGGAAACCCGTCCAGAACAATGAAATATGAGAAGGAAACCCGTCCAGAACAATGAAATATGAGAAGGAAACCCGTCCAGAACAATGAAATATGAGAAGGAAACCCGTCCAGAACAATGAAATATGAGAAGGAAACCCGTCCAGAACAATGAAATATGAGAAGGAAACCCGTCCAGAATAATGAAATATGAGAAGGAAACCCGTCCAGAATATTGAAATATGAGAAGGAAACCAGTCCAGAACAACTAAATATAAGAAGGAAACCGTCCACTACAATGAAATATGAGAGGGAAACCTGTCCATAACAATGAAATATGAGAAGGAAACCCGTCCAGAGCAATGAAATATGAGAAGGAAACCCTTCCATAACAATGAAATATGAGAAGGAAACCGTCCAGAACAATGAAATATGAGAAGAAAACCAGTCCAGAACAATGAAATATGAGAAGGAAACCGTCCAGAACAATGAAATATGAGAAGAAAACCAGTCCAGAACAATGAAATATGAGAAGAAAACCAGTCCAGAACAATGAAATATGAGAAGAAAACCCGTCCAGAACAATGAAATATGAGAAGGAAACCCGTCCAGAACAATGAAATATGAGAAGGAAACCCGTCCAGAACAATGAAATATGAGAGGGAAACCCGTCCAGAACAATGAAATATGAGAAGGAAACCAGTCCAGAACAATGAAATATGAGAAGGAAACCCGTCCAGAACAATGAAATATGAGAAGGAAACCAGTCCAGAACAATGAAATATGAGAAGGAAACCCGTCCAGAACAATGAAATATGAGAAGGAAACCGTCCAGAACAATGAAATATGAGAAGAAAACCAGTCCAGAACAATGAAATATGAGAAGGAAACCCGTCCAGAACAATGAAATATGAGAAGGAAACCCGTCCAGAACAATGAAATATGAGAAGGAAACCCGTCCAGAACAATGAAATATGAGAAGGAAACCAGTCCAGAACAATGAAATATGAGAAGGAAACCCGTCCAGAACAATGAAATATGAGAAGGAAACCCGTCCAGAACAATGAAATATGAGAAGGAAACCCGTCCAGAACAATGAAATATGAGAAGGAAACCCGTCCAGAACAATGAAATATGAGAAGGAAACCCGTCCAGAACAATGAAATATGAGAAGGAAACCCGTCCAGAACAATGAAATATGAGAAGGAAACCCGTCCAGAACAATGAAATATGAGAAGGAAACCCGTCCAGAACAATGAAATATGAGAAGGAAACCCGTCCAGAACAATGAAATATGAGAAGGAAACCCGTCCAGAACAATGAAATATGAGAAGGAAACCCGTCCAGAACAATGAAATATGAGAAGGAAACCCGTCCAGAACAATGAAATATGAGAAGGAAACCCGTCCAGAACAATGAAATATGAGAAGGAAACCCGTCCAGAACAATGAAATATGAGAAGGAAACCAGTCCAGAACAATGAAATATGAGAAGGAAACCCGTCCAGAACAATGAAATATGAGAAGGAAACCAGTCCAGAACAATGAAATATGAGAAGGAAACCAGTCCAGAACAATGAAATATGAGAAGGAAACCAGTCCAGAACAATGAAATATGAGAAGGAAACCAGTCCAGAACAATGAAATATGAGAAGGAAACCCGTCCAGAACAATGAAATATGAGAAGGAAAACCGTCAAGAACAATGAAATATGAGAAGGAAACCCGTCCAGAACAATGAAATATGAGAAGGAAACCCGTCCATAACAATGAAATATGAGAAGGAAACCAGTCCATAACAATGAAATATGAGAAGGAAACCCGTCCAGAACAATGAAATATGAGAAGGAAACCAGTCCAGAACAATGATATATGAGAAGGAAACCCGCCCAGAACAATGAAATATGACAGGGAAGCCGTCCAGAACAATGAAATATGAGAAGGAAACCCGTCCAGAACAATGAAATATGAGAAGGAAACCAGTCCAGAACAATGAAATATGAGAAGGAAACCAGTCCAGAACAATGAAATATGAGAAGGAAACCCGTCCAGAACAATGAAATATGAGAAGGAAACCCGTCCAGAACAATGAAATATGAGAAGGAAACCCGTCCATAACAATGAAATATGAGAAGGAAACCAGTTCAGAACAATGAAATATGAGAAGGAAACCAGTCCAGAACAATGAAATATGACAGGAAACCCAGTCCAGAACAATGAAATATGAGAAGGAAACCCGTCCAGAACAATGAAATATGAGAAGGAAACCCGTCCAGAACAATGAAATATGAGAAGGAAACCCGTCCAGAACAATGAAATATGAGAAGGAAACCAGTCCAGAACAATGAAATATGAGAAGGAAACCCGTCCAGAACAATGAAATATGAGAAGGAAACCCGTCCAGAACAATGAAATATGAGAAGGAAACCCGTCCAGAACAATGAAATATGAGAAGGAAACCCGTCCAGAACAATGAAATATGAGAAGGAAACCCGTCCAGAACAATGAAATATGAGAAGGAAACCCGTCCAGAACAATGAAATATGAGAAGGAAACCCGTCCAGAACAATGAAATATGAGAAGGAAACCCGTCCAGAACAATGAAATATGAGAAGGAAACCCGTCCAGAACAATGAAATATGAGAAGGAAACCAGTCCAGAACAATGAAATATGAGAAGGAAACCAGTCCAGAACAATGAAATATGAGAAGGAAACCAGTCCAGAACAATGAAATATGAGAAGGAAACCAGTCCAGAACAATGAAATATGAGAAGGAAACCAGTCCAGAACAATGAAATATGAGAAGGAAACCAGTCCAGAACAATGAAATATGAGAAGGAAACCCGTCCAGAACAATGAAATATGAGAAGGAAACCAGTCCAGAACAATGAAATATGAGAAGGAAACCCGTCCAGAACAATGAAATATGAGAAGGAAATCCGTCCAGAACAATGAAATGTGACATGGAAACCTATCCAGAGCAATGAAATATGACAGGGAAACCCTACCAGAGTATTGAGATAAGAGGGAAACCCGTCAAGAACAATGAAAAATGAGAAGGGAGCCAGTCCAGAACAATGAAATATGAGAAGAAAGTCAGTCCAGAACAATGAAATATGAGAAGGAAACCCGTAGAGAACAATGAAATATGAGAAGGATACCCGTCCATAACAATGAAATATGAGAAAGAAACCCGTCAAGAACAATGAAATATAACAAGGATACCCGTCCAGAACAATGAAATATGAGAAAGAAACCCGTCCAGAACAATGAAATATGAGAAAGAAACCCGTCCAGAACAATGAAATATGAGAAGGAAACCCGTCCAGAACAATGAAATATGAGAAGGAAACCCGTCCAGAACAATGAAATATGACAGGAAACCCCGTCCAGAACAATGAAATATGAGAAGGAAACCCGTCCAGAACAATGAAATATGAGAAGGAAACCAGTCCAGAACAATGAAATATGAGAAGGAAACCCGTCCAGAACAATGAAATATGAGAAGGAAACCCGTCCAGAACAATGAAATATGAGAAGGAAACCCGTCCAGAACAATGAAATATGAGAGGGAAACCCGTCCAGAACAATGAAATATGACAGGGAAACCCGTCCAGGACAATGAAATATGACAAAGAAACCAGTCCAGAACAATGAAATATGAGAAGGAAACCAGTCGTGAACAATGAAATATGAGAAGGAAACTCATCCAGACCATTGAAATATAACAAAGAAACCCGTCCAGAACAATGAAATATGAGAGGGAAACACGTCAAGAACAATGAAATATGACAGGGAAACCCGTCCAGAACAATGAAATATGAGATGGAAACCCGCCAGGAGCAATGAAATATGACAGAGAAACCAGTCCAGAACAAAGAAATATGAGAAGGAAACCTGTCCTGAACAATGAAATATGACAGAGAAACCAGTCCAGAACAATAAAATATGAGAAGGAAACCCGTCCAGAACAATGAAATATGAGAAGGAAACCCGTCCAGAACAATGAAATATGAGAAGGAAACCCTTTCAGAACAATGAAATATGACAAGGAAACCGTCCAGAACAATGAAATATGACATGGAAACTCATCCAGAACAGTGAAATATGAGAGGAAAACCCTTCCAGAACAATGAAATATGAGAAGGAAACCCGTACAGAACAATGAAATATGAGAAGGAAACCCGTCCAGAACAATGAAATATGAGAAGGAAACCCGTCCAGAACAATGAAATATGAGAAGGAAACCCGTCCAGAACAATGAAATATGAGAAGGAAACCCGTCCAGAACAATGAAATATGAGAAGGAAACCCGTCCAGAACAATGAAATATGAGAAGGAAACCCGTCCAGAACAATGAAATATGACAGGGAAACCCGTTCAGAACAATGAAATATGAGAAGGAAACCGTCCAGAACAATGAAATATGAGAAGGAAACCGTTCAGAACAATGAAATATGAGAAGGAAACCGTCCAGAACAATGAAATATGAGAAGAAAACCAGTCCAGAACAATGAAATATGACAGGGAAACCCGTCCAGAACAAAGAAATATGAGAAGGAAACCCGTCCAGAACAATGAAATATGAGAAGGAAACCCGTCCAGAACAATGAAATATGAGAAGGAAACCCGTCCAGAACAATGAAATATGAGAAGGAAACCCGTCCAGAACAATGAAATATGAGAAGGAAACCCCTCAAGAACAATGAAATATGAGAAGGAAACCCGTCCAGAACAATGAAATATGAGAGGGAAACCAGTCCAGAACAATGAAATATGAGAAGGAAACCCGTCCATAACAATGAAATATGAGAAGGAAACCAGTCCAGAACAATGAAATATGAGAAGGAAACCCGTCCAGAACAAGGAAATATGAGAACGAAACCCGTCCAGAACAATGAGATATAAGAGGGAAACGCGTCCAGAACAACGAAATATGACAAGGAAACCTGTCCAGAACAATGAAATATGAGAAGGAAACCCGTCCAGAACAAGGAAATATGAGAACGAAACCCGTCCAGAACAAGGAAATATGAGAACGAAACCCCTCAAGAACAATGAAATATGAGAAGGAAACCCGTCCAGAACAATGAAATATGAGAAGGAAACCCGTCCAGAACAATGAAATATGAGAAGGAAACCCGTCCAGAACAATGAAATATGAGAAGGAAACCCGTCCAGAACAATGAAATATGAGAAGGAAACCCGTCCAGAACAATGAAATATGAGAAGGAAACCCGTCCAGAACAATGAAATATGAGAAGGAAACCCGTCCAGAACAATGAAATATGAGAAGGAAACCAGTCCAGAACAACGAAATATGAGAAGGAAACCAGTCCAGAACAATGAAATATGAGAAGGAAACCCGTCCAGAACAATGAAATATGACAGGGAAACCCGTCCAGAACAATGAAATATGAGAAGGAAACCCGTCCAGAACAATGAAATATGAGAAGGAAACCCGTCCAGAACAATGAAATATGAGAAGGAAACCCGTCCAGAACAATGAAATATGAGAAGGAAACCCGTCCAGAACAATGAAATATGAGAAGGAAACCCGTCCAGAACAATGAAATATGAGAAGGAAACCCGTCCAGAACAATGAAATATGACAAGGAAACCCGTCCAGAACAACGAAATATGAGAAGGAAACCCGTCAAGAACAATGAAATATGAGAGGGAAACCCGTCCACAACATGAAATAAGAGAAGGAAACCAGTCCAGAACAATGAATTATGAGAAGGAAACCCGTCCAGAACAATGAAATATGACATGGAAACCCGTCCTGAACAATGAAATATGACAGGAAAAGCCCGCCCAGAACAAATATATATGAGAAGGAAACCCGTCAGGAACAAAGATATATGAAAACGAAACCGTCCAGAACAATGAAATATGAGAAGGAAACCCGTCAAGAACAATGAAATATGACAGGGAAACCCGTCCGAAACAACGAAATATGGCAGGGAAACCCGTCCAGAACAATGAAATATGACAGGGAAACCCGTCCAGAACAATGAAATATGAGAAGGAAACCCCTCCAGAACAATGAAAAATTACAGGGAAACCCGTCCAGGACAATAAAATATGAGAAGGAAACCGATCCATATCAATGATATATGAAAAGGAAACCCGTCCAGAACAATGAAATATGAGAAGGAAACCCGTCCAGAACAATGAAATATGAGAAGGAAACCCGTCCAGAACAATGAAATATGACAGGGAAACCCGTCCAGAACAATGAAATATGACAGGGAAACCCGTCCAGAACAATGAAATATGACAGGGAAACCCGTCCAGAACAATGAAATATGAGAAGGAAACCCGTCCAGAACAATGAAATATGAGAAGGAAACCCGTCCAGAACAATGAAATATGAGAAGGAAACCTGTCCAGAACAATGAAATATGACAGGAAACCCGTCCAGAACATTGAAATATGACAGGGAAACCCGTCCAGAACAATGAAATGTGACAGGGAAACCCGTCCAGAACAATGAAATATGAGAAGGAAACCCGTCCAGAACAATGAAATATGAGAAGGAAACCCGTCCACAACAATAAAATATGACAGGGAAACCCGTCGACAACAATGAAATATGACAGGGAAACCCGTCCAGAACAATGAAATATGATAGGCAAACCCGTCCAGAACGATGAAATATGACAGGAAACCCGTCCAGAACAATGAAATATGAGAAGGAAACCCGTCCAGAACAATGAAATATGAGAGGGAAACCCGTCCAGAACAATGAAATATGAGAGGGAAATCCGTCCAGAACAATGAAATATGAGAGGGAAACCCGTCCAGAACAATGAAATATGAGAAGGAAACTCGTCAAGAACAATGAAATATGAGAAGGAAACCCGTCCAAATAAAATATGACAGGGAAACCCGTCCAGAACAATGAACAATGAAAATCCAGAACAATGAAATATGACAAGGAAACCCGTCCAGAACAATGAAATATGACATGGAAACCCGTCCAGAACAATGAAATATGAGATGGAAAACCGTCAAGAACAATGAAATATGAGAAGGAAAACCCGTCCAGAACAACGAAATATGAGAAGGAAAACTGTCCAGAATAATGAAATATGAGAGGGAAACCCGTCCAGAACAATGAAATATGAGAAGGAAAGCCGTCAAGAAGAAATATGAGAAGGAAACCAGTCCAGAACAATGAAATATGAGAAGGAAACCCGTCCAGAACAATGAAATATGACAGGGAAACCCGTCCAGAACAATGAAATTTGACAGGAAATCCGTCCATAACAACGAAATATGAGAAGGAAACCCGTCCAGAACAATGAAATATGAGAGGGAAACCCGTCCAGAACAATGAAATATGACAGGGAAACCCTTCCAGAACAATGAAATATGACAGGGAAACCCGTCCAGAACAATGAAATATGAGAATGAATCCCGTCCAGAACAATGGAATAAGACAAAGAAACCCGTCCAGAACAATGAAATATGACAGGGAAAACCGTTCAGAACAATGAAATATTAGAGGGAAACCCGTCCAGAACAATGAAATATGACAGGGAAACGCCTTTCAGAACAATGAAATATGAGAAGAAAACCCATCCAGAAGAATGAAATTTGAGAAGCAAAGCCGTCAATAACAATGAAATATTAGAGGGAAACCCGTCAAGAACAATGAAATATGACAGGGAAACCCATTCAGAACAATGAAATATGACAGGGAAACCCTTCCAGAATAATGAAATATGACAAGGAAATCCGCTCTATTTTGTGGCCAGAATTTGTTTTGTACTCTGATGAAGATTTAATTTCCTCGTATTTACCATATCTGAGTAATTGAAATTTCTCATAGTTGAACTTCATATTGTTTTCTGCAGCCCAATGAAAGATTAGTGTAGGTGGCATCCTGGGAATTAGTGGACTGGTGTGGGTGGCATCCTCTGTGTGTTAGTGTATTGGTGTGAGTGGCATATTGGGTGTTAGTTGACTGGTGTAGATGGCATCCTGCATGTTAGTGAACTCGTATGGGTGGCATCCTGGGTATTAGTGGACTGGTGTGTGTTGCATCCTGGGTGTTAGTGGACTGGTGTGGGTGTCATCCTGGATGTTAGTAGACTCATGTGGGTGGCATCCTGGGTGTTAGTGGACTGGTGTGGCTCACACCCTGGTTGTTGGTGGATTGGTGTAGGAGGCATTCTAGGAGTTAATGGACTGGTGTACATGGCATCCTGGGAATTAGTGGGCTGGTGTGGGTCACATCCTGGTTGTTAGTGGACTTGTGTGGGTTATATCCTGGGTGTCAGTGGACTGGCGTGGGTCCTATCCTGGATGCCAGTGAACTGGTGTGGGTGGCATCCTGGGTGATAGTGAACTGGTGTGGGTGGCATTCTAGGCATTAGTGGACTGGTGAGGGTGGAATGCTGGGTGTTAGTGAACTGGTGTGTGTCATATACTGGGTGTTTATAGACATGTGCCGATGGCATCCTCGGTGTAAGTGGACTGGTATGGATGGCATGCTCGGAATTAATGGACTGGTGTGGGTGGTGTCCTGGGTGATAGTGTACTGGTGTGGATCATAACCTGGCTGTTAGTGGACTGGTGTGAGACACATCCTGGGTGTCAGTGGACTGGTGTGGGTCATATCCTGCATGTTAGCAGAATGGTGTCGGTCAGTTCCTGGGTGTTAGGAGACTGGTATGACTAAGATCCAATGAATAGGTCTTAACACTCATGAAAGTTAAGACACTTGTGCAACATCTGGTTATCTTTATTGTAGACGCCTCGCCATCCAGTGGCTCTATCAATACAGATTCCCGGACATAATAAGAAAACACCACCTCCAAGGCTGAGGGACTGATTACCTCATCTTTTGTACATAGTTCTTCTGTTTTCTTATTATGTCCAAGAATCTGCATTGACAAAGCCACTGGACGGCGAAACGTCTACAATAAAGATAACCAGATGTTTCACAATTTTCTTAAAGACGAAAGTGATGTTAGCCCAAGTTTAGTGGCTTTCAGGTCAATGTGGCCACAAGTGGTCAAGAAAATATAAAAAACAGTGATAATAACCCTTGTGCAACATTTGGGCAACACCCTTTCAGAATGTTTTATAACCTATGCTCTAAGTAAAGAGAAACAATTCTGAAACGTGTAATAAGTGTTTGGCAGGCTGGCTGGCTGGCCAACTGGCTGTACGGCTAATGGCTGGCTCACTCTACCTCTGCATGTCTGTCTGTCTGTATATATGTCTCTGTCGGTCTCTATCTATATCTGTCTCTATCTGTCTCTGTCTATCTTTGTCTGTCTATCTGTCTCTATCTATCTGTCTCTATTTCTATCTCACAGGTACACATAATACAATTATACATAGTGTAAATTACCTAGGATATCCCAAAAAATCCAAAGTGCTATACTGTGCTTGTAAATATAATGCGTAAGAATACCTGTTGGTTCACAGTGGCTCTCTCTGAGACAGAGAGAGAGATAAGCAGAGAGACAGAAAGAGAGACAAGCAGACAGACAGATAAGCAGAGACAGAGATACCAACACTCATCAAATATCACCCCTTAACTCATCTTATCACTGCACCCTCGCATAGGCTTATCAAATGTCACCACTCTGGGGCTCTGGTGGCCTGGTGGCTAACGCTTTCACTTTTGGTCTCAAGGAAAAGTAATCTCAGGGTATGGAGGTCTCAAGGAACATTTGTCTCATGAATGCTGGTCTCAAGCAATGGTGGTCTCAAAGAACAGTGGTCTCAACATCAATACATAACACTACACATTAACATCACTACAAATCAGTATCACTACACATCACTAATCAGCAACAATACACAACATCACTACATAAAATTACTACATCTACCATATACCACATCTATCACCGTCACTATATACCACATTTATCATTATGTTCTACATTTATCACCTTCACTATTTACCACATCCTTCACCATCACTATACATCACTTCTATCATTATTCACTATATATATTACCATCACTATTTTCCACATCTATTACCACTAGTATACACATGGGCAGTACCAGAATTCGAAGGTCACTATATTTCTCATATATTTTATTTGGATCACATTAACTCTGAATTTCCAATAAATTATCATTAACTGATCATCTGAAATTTGTGGATTTCCAGCTAAATCTAATAATTGTTCTGAGCCTCCACATCTTAGTATCAACAATGGCCTTGTTCAGAAGAGTTGCCCACATCGACTTTGAGAATTACTGTGACAACCATGACCCCAACAACTATGAATGCACTTCCAAGAAGAAGAAGAAGAAGAAGAAGATACCACAGGGAGAGAGGTGCCCTGCCACCAACAATGATGAACTCGGTGAGTGGCACTATGTTTGCAACAAAAAGAAGAAGAAGAAGAAGAAATTCGGTGAGACCCTCAATGTCCCAAGCAACAACAAATTCCCTGAGAGGAGCCATCTCCCTGACCACCATGAATCCCTCGACAACAACCATGTCATCGACTACTATGATGACCTCTATGATGGTTATGGTTTGTTTAGACGTGAGGGTAAACCTAGAAAAATAAAAAAGAAGGATGACTTCTTCTTTTTTATTTTTCTAGGTAAGGACAAAAAAACAAAAAACGAAAAGTTCAAAATGATGTGAACAGATTGATGTTATGCCCAGTATGATAACCATACTCAGACACACCAACCAACATCTACATCTATCAACAACGTTCATACTAATTCGTATAAAAAAAAAAAAAAAAAAAAAAAACAAAAAAAAAAAAAAAAAAAAAAAAAAAAAAAAAAAAAAAATAAAAAAAAAAAAAAAATATGGAACTCTAGTAGCAGCCACCTCCTCGTGGTGAGTTCTGGGTGTTTTGTGTCACTTTTAGTGGATAAAGGTATACACAAAATAGCTGAGAGCTGCTCATACTAATATACAGTGTAACCCTGGGTTTTAAACTTAATCCATTTCAGGAGCTAGTTCTAAAGTTGAAACATTTGAAACTCTTAGCAATATTTCCCATAAGAAATTATGTAAACACAATTAATTCATTCCAGAAACTCAAAAATATTCAGAAAAAAATATATTTTATAGAGATTAATTATAGTTTTAC
>NW_027197831.1:47500-54059 GCF_038502225.1 Cherax quadricarinatus
TGACAAGGAAACCCGTCCAGAACAATGAAATATGACAGGGAAACCCGTCCAGAACAATGAAATATGACAGGGAAACCCGTCCAGAACAATGAAATATGACAAGGAAACCCGTCCAGAACAATGAAATATGACAGGGAAACCCGTCCAGAACAATGAAATATGACAGGGAAACCCGTCCAGAACAATGAAATATGAGAAGGAAACCCGTCCAGAACAATGAAAAATGAGAAGGAAACCCGTCCAGAACAATGAAATATGAGAAGAAAACCCGTCCCGAACAATGAAATATGACATTGAAACCTGTCCAGAACAATGAAATATGAGAAGGAAACCCGTCCAGAACAATGAAATATGACAGGGAAACCTGTCCAGAACAATGAAATATGAGAAGGAAACCCGTCCAGAACAATGAAATATGAGAAGGAAACCCGTCCAGAACAATGAAATATGACAGGGAAACCCGTCCAGAACAATGAAATATGAGAAGGAAACCCGTCCAGAACAATGAAATATGAGAAGGAAACCCGTCCAGAACAATGAAATATGACAGGGAAACCCGTCCAGAACAATGAAATATGAGAAGGAAACCAGTCCAGAACAATGAAGTATGAGAGGGAAACCCGTCCAGAACAATGAAATATCACAGGGAAACTCGTCCAGAACAATAGGCAGGAAAATATGACAAGTAGTAAAGTCCAGAACAATGAAATATGAGAAGGAAACCCGTCCAGAACAATGAAATATTTGAAGGAAACCCGTCCAGAACAATGAAATATGACAGAGAAACCCGTCCAGAACAATGAAATATGAGAAGGAAACCCGTCCAGAACCATGATATATGACAGGGAAACCCGTCCAGAGCAATGATATATGAGAAGGAAACCCGTCAAGAAAAATGAAATATGACAGGGAAAACCGGAGAGAACAATGAAATATGAGAACGAAACCCATCAAGAAAAATGAAATATGAGATGGAAACCCGTCCAGAACAAAGAAATATGAGAAGGAAACCCGTCCAGAACAATGAAATATGACAGAGAAACCCGTCCAGAACAATGAAACATGAAATGGAAACCCGTCCAGAACAATGAAATATGACAGGGAAACCCGTCCAGAACAATGAAATATGATACGGAAACCCGTCCAGAACAATGAAATATGACAGGGAAACCCGTCCAGAACAATGAAATATGACAGGGAAACCCGTCCAGAACAATGAAATATGAGAAGGAAACCCGTCAAGAACATTGAAATATGTCAGGGAAACCCGTCGAGAACAATGAAATATATCAGGGAAACCTTTCCAGTACAATGAAATATGAGAGGAAAACCCGTCAAGGACAATGAAATATGAGAAGGAAAGCCGTCCAGAACAATGAAATATGACAGGGAAACCCGTCCAGAACAATGAAATATGAGAAGGAAACCCGTCCAGAACAATGAAATATGAGAAGAAAACCCGTCCAGAACAATGAAATATGAGAAGGAAACCCGTCCAGAACAATGAAATATGACAGGGAAACCCGTCCAGAACAATTAAAAATGAGATGGAAACACGTCCAGAACAATGAAATATGACAGGGAAACCAGTCCAGAACAATGAAATATGACAGGGAAACCAGTCCAGAACAATGAAATATTAGATGGAAACCCGTCCAGAATATTGAAATGTGACATGGAAACCCGTCGAGAACAATGAAATATGAGAAAGAAACCTGTCCAGAACAATGAAATATGACAGAGAAACCCGTCCAGAACAATGAAATATGAGAAGGAAACCCGTCCAGAACAATGAAATATGAGAAGGAAACCCGTCCAGAACAATGAAATATGACAGGGAAACCCTTCCAGAACAATGAAATATGACAGAGAAACCCGTCCAGAACAATGAAATATAACAGGGAAAACCCGTCCAGAACAATGAATTATGAAAAGGAAACCCGTCCAGAACAATGAAATATGAGAAGGAACCCGTACAGAACAATGAAATATGACAGGAAAACCCTTCCAGAACAATGACATATGACAAGGAAACCCGTCAAGAACAAAGAAATATGAGAGGGAAACCCGTTCATAACAATGAAATAAGACAGGGAAACCCGTCCAGAACAATGAAATATGAAAGGGAAACCCGTCCAGAACAATGAAATATGACAGGGAAACCCGTCCAGAACAATGAAATATGACAAGGAAACCCGACCAGAACAATGAGTATTTCAGGGAAACCCGTCCAAAACAAAGAAATATGACGAGAAACCCATAGAGAACAATGAAATATGAGAAAGAAACCTGGAAATAACAATGAAATATGACAGGGAAACCCGTCCAGAACAATGAAATATGACGAGAAACCCATACAGAACAATGAAATATGAGAAGGAAACCCGTCCAGAACAATTAAATAAGAAAGGGAAACCCCTCTAGAACAAAGAAATATGACAGGGAAATCCGTCCAAAACAATGAAATATGAGAAGGAAACCCGTCCAGAACAATGAAATATGAGAAGGAAACCCGTCCAGAACAACGAAATATGACAGGGAAACTCTTCCAGAACAATGAAATATGACAGGGAAACCCGTCCAGAACAATGAAATATGAGAAGAAAACCCATCCAGAACAATGAAATATGAGATGGAAAGCCGTAAATAACAATGAAATATTAGAGGGAAACCCGTCCAGAACAATGAAATATGACAAGGAAACCCTTTCAGAACAATGAAGTATGACATGGAAATCCGTCTAGGATAATGAAATATGAGAAGAAAACCCGTACAGAACAATGAAATATGAGAAGGTAACCCGTCCAGAACAATGAAATATGGCAGGGAAACCTATCAAGAACAATGAAATATGAGAAGGAAACCAGTCCAGAACAATGGAATGAGAGTGGGAAACCCCGTTCAGAACAATGAATTATGACAGGGAAACCTTTCCAGAGCAATGAAATATGAGAAGGAAACCCGTACAGAACAATGGAATAAGAGTGGGAAACCCCGTTCAGAACAACGAATTATGACAGGGAAACCAGTCCAGAAAAATGAAATATGAGAAGAAAACCCGTCCACAACAATGAAATATGAGAAGGAAACCAGTCCAGAACAATGAAATATAAGAAGAAAACCCGTCTAGAACAACTAAATATAACATTGAAACCTGTCCAGAAGAATGAAATATGAAAGTGAAACCCTTATAGAACATGTAAATATGACAGGGAAATCTGTCCAGAGCAATGAAATATGAGAAGGAAACCCGTCCAGAACAATGAAATATGAGATGAAAACCCGTCCAGTACAATGAAATATGAGAGGGAAACCCGTCCATAACAATGAAATATGAGAAGGAAACCCGTGCAAGACAATGAAATATGAGAAGGAAACCCATACACAAATAACCCGCACATAAAAGAGAGAAGCTTACGACGACGTTTCGGTCCGACTTGGACTATTGACAAAGTCACACTAACCAGAGGTGGAGCAGGACGGCTATATATAGGCAGGAAAATGTGGTGGTAGTAGTAGTAGAAGTATTACAAGAATTATATATGTTATTTATAGAAGGAAACCCGTTCAGAACAATGAAATATTGGAAGGAAAACCGTCCAGAACAATGAAATATGACAGAGAACCCCGTTCAGAACAATGAAATATGAGAGGGAAACCCGTCCAGAACAATGAAATATAAGAAGGAAACCAGTCAAGAACAATGAAATAAGAGAAGGAAACCCGTCCAGAACAATGAAATATGACAGGGAAACCCCTACAGAACAATAAAATATGAGAAGAAGACCCATCAAGAACAATGAAATATGAGATGGAATAACGTCCAGAACAATGAAATATGAGAAAGAAACCCGTCCAGAACAATGAAATATGACAGAGAAACCCGTCCAGAACATTGAAGCATGAGAAACAAACCTGTCTAGAACAATGAAATATGAGATGGAAACCCGTCCAGAACAATGGAATATGATACGGAAACCGGTCCAAACAATGAAATATAAGAGGGAAACCCGTCCAGAACAATGAATTATGACAGGGAAACCCGTCCAGAACAGTGAAATATGAGAATGAAACTCGTCAAGAACATTTAACTATGAAAGGGATACCCGTCCAGAACAATGAAATATATCAGTGAAACCTTTCCAGTACAATGAAATATGAGATGTAAACCCGGACAGAACAATGAAATATGAGAAGGAAAGCCGTCCAGAACAATGAAATATGACAGGGAAACCCGTCCAGAAGAATTATATATGAGAAGGAAACCCGTCCAGAAGAATGAAATATGAGAAGGAAACCCGTCCAGAACATTGAAATATGACAGGGAAACTCATCTAGAAAAATGAAATATTACAGGCAAACTCGTGCAGAACAATTAAAAATGAGATGGAAACCCGTCCAGAACAATGAAATATGACAGGAAAACCCGTCCAGAACAATGAAATATTAGATGGAAACCCGTCCAGAACAATGAAATATGACAGGGAAACCAGTCCAGAACAGTGAAATGTGAGAATGAAACTCGTCAAGAACATTTAACTATGAGAGGGAAACCCGTCCAGAACAATGAAATATATAAGGGAAACCATTCCAGTACAATGAAATATGAGATGTAAACCCGTACAGAACAATGAAATATGACAGGAAAACCCGTCAAGGACAATGAAATATGAGAAGGAAAGCCGTCCAGAACAAAGAAATATGAGAAGAAAACCCGTCCAGAACAATGAAATATGAGAAGGAAACCCGTCCAGAACATTGAAATATGACACGGAAACCCATCCTGAACAATGAAATATGAGAGGGAAACCCGTGCAGAACAATTAAAAATGAGATGGAAACCCGTCCAGAACAATGAAATATGACAGGGAAACCAGTCCAGAGCAATGAAATATTAGATGGAAACCCGTCCAGAACTATGAAATATGATAGGGAAACCCGTCCAGAACGATGAAATATGAGATGGAAACCCGTCCAGAACAACGAAATATAACAGGGAAACCAGTCCGAACAATGAAATACGAGAAGGAATCCCGTCCAGAACAATGAAAGATGAGAAGGAAACCCGTCCAGAGCAATGAAATATGACAGGACAACCCATTCAGAACAACAAAATATGACAGTAAACCTGTCCAGAACAATGAAATATGAGAAGGAAACCCGTCCAGAACAAAGAAACATGAGAAGGAAACTCGTCCAGTTCAATGAAATATGAGAAGGTAACCCGCCCAGAACAATGAAGTATGACAAGGAAACATTTCCAGAACAATGAAATATGACAGGGAAACCCGTCCTGAATTTTGAAATATTGGAAGGAAACCCGTCCAGAACAATGAAATATGACAAGGAAACCCGTCCAGAATAATGAAATATGAGAAGGAAACCCGTCAAGAACAATGAAATATTAGAGGGAGACCCGTCCAGAACAATGAAAGATGACAGGAAAACCCGTTCAGAACAATGAAATATGACAGGGAAACCCTTCCAGAACAATGAAATATGAGAATGAAACCCGTAGAGAATAATGAAATATGAGAAGGAAACCTGTCCAGAACAATGAAATATGAGAAGAAAACCCGTCCAGAAAAATGAAATATGATATGGAAACCTTTCCAGAAAAATGAAACATGATAAGGAAACCTGTCCTTAATAATGAAATATGACATTGAAACCTATCCAGAACAATGAAATATGAGAAGGTAACCCGCCCAGAACAATGAAATATGAGAGTGAAACCCGTCCAGAACAATAATATATGACAGGAAAACCCGTCCAGAACAATGAAATATGAGAGTGAAACCCGTCCAGAACAATAATATATGACAGGAAAACCCTTCCACAACAATGAAATGTGACAGGGAAACCCGACCATAACAACAAAATATGACAGGGAAACCCGTCGAGAACAGTAAAATATGACAGGGAAACCCGTCCAGAACAATGAAATTAAGAAGGAAACACCTCCAGAACAATGAAATATGGCAGGGAAACCTGTCCAGAACAATGAAATATGAGAAGGAAACCCTTCCAGAACAATGGAATTAGAGTGGGAAACCCGTCCAGAACAATGAAATATGAGAGGGAAACCCGTCCAGAAAAATGAAATATGACAGATAAACCCGTCCAGAAAAATGAAATTTCCAGAAAAATGAAAAGGAAACCCGTCCAGAACAATGAAATATGAGAGGAAAACCCGTCCAGAAAAATGAAATATGACAGAACAGCGAAACATGAAAACGATACCCGTGAAGAACTATGAAACATGACAGGGGAACCCGTCCAGAACAAAGAATTATGACAGGGAAACCCGTCGAGAACAATGAAATATGACAGGAAAACCCGTCCAGAACAATGAAACATGACAAGGAAACCCATCCAGAACAAAGAAATATAACATAGCTAACCGTTCAGAACAATGAAATATGAGAATGAATCCCGTCCAGAACAATGGAATAAGACAAAGAAACCCGTCCAGAACTATGAAATATGACAGGGAAAACCGTTCAGAACTATGAAATATTAGAGGGAAACCCGTCCAGAACAATGAAATATGAGAAGG
>NW_027197832.1:0-7500 GCF_038502225.1 Cherax quadricarinatus
TATCACTGACGCAATGACACAGTCAGTGACACTGTGACAGTGGTACAATGACACAGTGGCACAGACACACAGTGGCACAATGACACAGTGGCACAGACACACAGTGGCACAATGACACAGTGGCACAGACACACAGTGGCACAATGACACAGTGGCACAGACACACAGTGGCACAATGACACAGTGGCACAGACACACAGTGGCACAATGACACAGTGGCACAGACACACAGTGGCACAATGACACAGTGGCACAGACACACAGTGGCACAATGACACAGTGGCACAGACACACAGTCAGAAGCACTTTGACATAGCGACAGAGTCACTGACACAGTGACCCAGTGACAGTCAGTGACATTGTGGCACAGTGGCACAGTCAGTGGCACAGTGACACAGTCAGTGACACTGTCAGTTGCATAGTGACACAGTGGAACAATCAGTGATGCAGTCAGTGGCAGAGTCAGTGACACAGTGGTACACGCTCATGAACAACAGTCAGTGGTACACACTCCAGAACAACAGTCAGTGGTACACACTCCAGAACAACAGACAGTGGTACACACTCCAGAACAACAGTCACTGATACACACTCCAGAACAACAGTCAGTGGTACACACTCCAGAACAACAGTCAGTGGTACACACTCCAGAACAACAGTCAGTGGTACACACTCCAGAACAACAGTCACTGATACACACTCCAGAACAACAGTCAGTGGTACACACTCCAGAACAACAGTCAGTGGTACACACTCCAGAACAACAGTCACTGATACACACTCCAGAACAACAGTCAGTGGTACACACTCCAGAACAACAGTCACTGATACACACTCCAGAACAACAGTCACTGATACACACTCAAGAACAACAGTCAGTGGTACACACTCCAGAACAACAGTCAGTGGTACACACTCCAGAACAACAGTCAGTGGTACACACTCCAGAACAACAGTCAGTGGTACACACTCCAGAACAACAGTCACTGGTACACACTCCAGAACAACAGTCGGTGGTACACACTCCAGAACAACAGTCGGTGGTACACACTCCAGAACAACAGTCGGTGGTACACACTCCAGAACAACAGTCAGTGGTACACACTCCAGAACAACAGTCAGTGGTACACACTCCAGAACAACAGTCAGTGGTACACACTCCAGAACAACAGTCAGTGGTACACACTCCAGAACAACAGTCAGTGGTACACACTCCAGAACAACAGTCAGTGGTACACACTCCAGAACAACAGTCAGTGGTACACACTCCAGAACAACAGTCACTGATACACACTCCAGAACAACAGACAGTGGTACACACTCCAGAACAACAGTCACTGGTACACACTCCAGAACAACAGTCAGTCGTACACACTCCAGAACAACAGTCACTGATACACACTCCAGAACAACAGACAGTGGTACACACTCCAGAACAACAGTCACTGATACACACTCCAGAACAAGACAGTGGTACACACTCCAGAACAAGACAGTGGTACACACTCCAGAACAACGGTCACTGATACACACTCCAGAACAACAGTCACTGATACACACTCTAGAACAACAGTCAGTGGTACACACTCCAGAACAACAGTCACTGATACACACTCCAGAACAACAGTCAGTGGTACACACTCCAGAACAACAGTCAGTGGTACACACTCCAGAACAACATACAGTGGTACACACTCCAGAACAACAGTAAGTGGTACACACTCCAGAACAACAGTCAGTGGTACACACTCCAGAACAACAGTCACTGATATACACTCCAGAACAACATACAGTGGTACACACTCCAGAACAACAGACAGTGGTACACACTCCAGAACAACAGTCACTGATACACACTCCAGAACAACAGTCAGTGGTACACACTCCAGAACAACAGTCAGTGGTACACACTCCAGAACAACAGTCAGTGGTACACACTCCAGAACAACAGTCACTGACACACACTCCAGAACAACAGTCACTGATACACACTCCAGAACAACAGTCACTGATACACACTCCAGAACAACAGTCAGTGGTACGCACTCCAGAGCAACAGTCAGTGGTACACACTCCAGAACAACAGTCACTGATACACACTCCAGAACAACAGACAGTGGTACACACTCCAGAACAACAGTCACTGATACACACTCCAGAACAACAGTCAGTGGTACACACTCCTGAACAGTCAGTCAGTGGTACACACTCCAGAACAACAGACAGTCTTGCACACTCCCGAACAACAGTCAGTGGTACACACTCCAGAACAACAGTCAGTGGTACACACTCCAGAACAACAGTCACTGATACAAACTCCAGAACAACAGTCAGTGGTACACACTCTAGAACAACAGTCACTGATACAGACTCCAGAACAACAGTCAGTGGTACACACTCCAGAACAACAGACAGTGGTACACACTTCAGAACAACAGTCAGTGGTACACACTCCAGAACAACAGTCACTATTACACACTCCAGAACAACAGTCACTGGTACACACTCCAGAACAACAGTCACTGGTACACACTCCAGAACAACAGTCAGTCGTACACACTCCAGAACAACAGTCACTGATACACACTCCAGAACAACAGACAGTGGTACACACTCCAGAACAACAGTCACTGATACACACTCCAGAACAAGACAGTGGTACACACTCCAGAACAAGACAGTGGTACACACTCCAGAACAACGGTCACTGATACACACTCCAGAACAACAGTCACTGATACACACTCTAGAACAACAGTCAGTGGTACACACTCCAGAACAACAGTCACTGATACACACTCCAGAACAACAGTCAGTGGTACACACTCCAGAACAACAGTCAGTGGTACACACTCCAGAACAACATACAGTGGTACACACTCCAGAACAACAGTAAGTGGTACACACTCCAGAACAACAGTCAGTGGTACACACTCCAGAACAACAGTCACTGATATACACTCCAGAACAACATACAGTGGTACACACTCCAGAACAACAGACAGTGGTACACACTCCAGAACAACAGTCACTGATACACACTCCAGAACAACAGTCAGTGGTACACACTCCAGAACAACAGTCAGTGGTACACACTCCAGAACAACAGTCAGTGGTACACACTCCAGAACAACAGTCACTGACACACACTCCAGAACAACAGTCACTGATACACACTCCAGAACAACAGTCACTGATACACACTCCAGAACAACAGTCAGTGGTACGCACTCCAGAGCAACAGTCAGTGGTACACACTCCAGAACAACAGTCACTGATACACACTCCAGAACAACAGACAGTGGTACACACTCCAGAACAACAGTCACTGATACACACTCCAGAACAACAGTCAGTGGTACACACTCCTGAACAGTCAGTCAGTGGTACACACTCCAGAACAACAGACAGTCTTGCACACTCCCGAACAACAGTCAGTGGTACACACTCCAGAACAACAGTCAGTGGTACACACTCCAGAACAACAGTCACTGATACAAACTCCAGAACAACAGTCAGTGGTACACACTCTAGAACAACAGTCACTGATACAGACTCCAGAACAACAGTCAGTGGTACACACTCCAGAACAACAGACAGTGGTACACACTTACCAGAACAACAGTCAGTGGTACACACTCCAGAACAACAGTCACTGATACACACTCCAGAACAACAGTCACTGATACACACTCCAGAACAACAGTCAGTGGTACACACTCCAGAACAACAGTCAGTGGTACACACTCCAGAACAACAGTCAGTGGTACACACTCCAGAACAACAGACAGTGGTACACACTTCAGAACAACAGTCAGTGGTACACACTCCAGAACAACAGTCACTATTACACACTCCAGAACAACAGTCACTGGTACACACTCCAGAACAACAGTCACTGATACACACTCCAGAACAACAGTCACTGATACACACTCCAGAACAAGAGACAGTGGTACACACTCCAGAACAACAGTCAGTGGTACACACTCCAGAACAACAGACAGTGGTACACACTCCAGAACAACAGACAGTGGTACACACTCCAGAACAACAGTGAGTGGTACACACTCCAAAGCAACAGTCACTGGTACACACTCCAGAACAACAGTCACTGGTACACACTTCAGAACAACAGTCACTGGTACACACTCCAGAACAACAGTCAGTGGTAGGATGGATAACGAGAACTTTCAAAACAGGGATGCCAGGCCCATGATGGTTTCTCCGTAAATCGCCTGTTCTCTCTAGGCTGGAATATTGCTGTACACTAACGACCCCCTGCAACTCTGGCGAAACTCCTGACCTTGAGAATATACAGAGAACTTTGACGGCACATACAAGTACAGTAAAGCACGTAAGTTACTTGGACTTGTACTTCTTGTAGTGCAGGCGAGAAAGATACATCATAATTTACAATTGGAAAATCATAGGACTAGTCACAAATCTCCACACCATCCTTACGAAAAGTAAAAGACTCGGCAAGCAGTGCCATGAATCTGCTAAGAGACAAAACAATAAGTGTCAGAGGCCCAAGACTATTCAACTGCTATCTAACATATAAGGAGGATTACTAATAAACCCCTGGCTGTCTTCAAGATCCCTGGTTGTCTTCAAGATACCTGACTGTCTTCAAGATCCCTGGTTGTCTTCAAGACCCCTGGTTGTCTTCAAGAACCCTGGTTGTCTTCAAGACCCCTGGTTGTCTTCAAGACCCCTGGTTGTCTTCAAGACCCCTGGTTGTCTTCAAGACCCCTGGTTGTCTTCAAGACACCTGGTTGTCTTCAAGACCCCTGGTTGTCTTCAAGACCCCTGGTTGTCTTCAAGACCCCTGGTTGTCTTCAAGACCCCTGGTTGTCTTCAAGACCCCTGGTTGTCTTCAAGACCCCTGGATGTCTTCAAGATCCCTGGTTGTCTTCAAGATACCTGGCTGTCTTCAAGACCCCTGGATGTCTTCAAGACCCCTGGTTGTCTTCAAGATCCCTGGTTGTCTTCAAGACCCCTGGCTGTCTTCAAGACCCCTGGCTGTCTTCAAGATCCCTGGTTGTCTTCAAGACCCCTGGTTGTCTTCAAGACCCCTGGCTGTCTTCAAGACCCCTTGGTTGTCTTCAAGACCCCTGGTTGTCTTCAAGACCCCTGGTTGTCTTCAAGACCCCTTGGTTGTCTTCAAGACCCCTGGTTGTCTTCAAGACCCCTGGCTGTCTTCAAGACCCCTTGGTTGTCTTCAAGACCCCTGGTTGTCTTCAAGACCCCTGGTTGTCTTCAAGATCCCTGGTTGTCTTCAAGACCCCTGGCTGTCTTCAAGACCCCTGGTTGTCTTCAAGACCCCTGGTTGTCTTCAAGACCCCTGGCTGTCTTCAAGACCCCTTGGTTGTCTTTAAGATCCCTGGTTGTCTTCAAGACCCCAGGTTGTCTTCAAGATCCCTGGTTGTCTTCAAGACCCCTGGCTGTCTTCAAGACCCCTTGGTTGTCTTCAAGACCCCTGGTTGTCTTCAAGACCCCTGGCTGTCTTCAAGACCCCTTGGTTGTCTTCAAGACCCCTGGTTGTCTTCAAGATCCCTGGTTGTCTTCAATACCCCTGGTTGTCTTCAAGATCAATGGTTGTCTTCAAGACCCCTGGTTGTCTTCAAGATCAATGGTTGTCTTCAAGACCCCTAACTGTCCTCAAAACCCCTGGCTGTCTTCAAGACCCTTGGTTATCTTCAAGACCCCTTGGTTGTCTTCAAGACCCCTTGGTTGTCTTCAAGACCCCTTGGTTGTCTTCAAGACCCCTTGGTTATCTTCAAGACCCCTGGTTGTCTTCAAGACCCCTTGGTTGTCTTCAAGACCCTTGGTTGTCTTCAAAAGGAAGCTAGACAGGTATCTAAAGTTAGAACCTGACCAGCCGGGCTGTGGTCCGTACATCAGTTTGCGTGTTGCCAACAGTAACAGCCTGGTTGATCAGGCTTTGATATAAGGCGATGTTTGATCATGGACTGGACCGGAGGGGGGGGGGTTGACCCCGAAACCCTCTTCAAGTGAATGTGTGTGTGTGTGTGTGTGTGTGTGTGTGTGTATGTGTGTGTGTGTGTGTGTGTGTGTGTGTGTGTGTGTGTGTGTGTGTGTGTGTGTGTGTGTGTGTACGTACATATTTTTGGTTGCAGGGGTCGATTCATAGCTCCTGGTCCCGCCTCTTTACTGAGTGCTACTGGGTCCTCTCTCTCCCTGCTCCCTGGGTTTCATCATACCTCGTCTTAAAACTATGTATGATTCCTGCCTCCACTACATCACTTGCCAGACAATTCCACTTCCTGGCAACTCTGTGACTATAGAAATACTTCCTAACATCTCTTCGACTCATTGGAGTCCTCATCTTCCAATAGTGACACCTTGTTTCTGTGTCCCATCTCTGGAAAATCCTGTCTGTCCACCTTGTCAGTTCCTCAAAGTATTTTGTATGTCGTTATCATGTCTCCCCTAACCTTCCTGTCCTCCAGTGTCGTCAGGCCGATTTCCTTTAACCTTTCTTCGTAGGACATTCTCCTTAGCTCTGGAACTAGTCTTGTTGAAAATTTTTGCACTTTCTAATCTGGGTTCTAATTTTGTGCTGCATACTCCAGTATGGGCCGGACGTACACGGCATACAGAGTCTTGAATGATTCCTTACTGAGGTATCGGAACGCTATTTTTAGGTTCTCCAGGCGCCCATATGTTGCAGCAGTTATCTGGTTGTGTGCCTCAGGAGATGTGCTTGGTGTTACTCTTACCAACATTATTTTCCTTGAGTGAGGTTTGTAGTCTTTGGCCACCAAGACTGTACTCTGACTGCGGTCTTCTTTGCCCTTCCCCGATCTTCATGTCTCTGCATTTGGCGGTGTTAAATTCGAGGAGCCAGTTGCTGGACGAGGTGTTCCGGTCTCTTCGTAGTCCTGCCTGATCTTCATCTGATTTAATTTTCCTCATTAACTTCACATCATCTGCCAACAGGGGCACATCTGAGTCTATCCCTTACGTCACGTCATTCATATGTACCAAAACGCAGCACTGGTCCTAGGACTGACCCCTGTGGGACCCCGCTCGTCACAGGCGCCCACTCTGACACCTCGTCACATACCATGACTCGTTGTTGCCTCCCTGTCAGGTACCCCCTGATCTATTGCAGTGCCCTTCCTGTTATGTGTGCCTGGTCCTCCAGCTTTTGCACTAATCTCTTGTGAGGAACTGTGTCGAAGGCCTTCTTGCGATCTGAGAAAATGCAATCTACCCACTCCTCTCTCTCTTGTCATACTTCCGTTACCTTGTCATCAACCTCCAGGTGTGTGACACAGGATTTTCCTTCCCTGAATCCGTGCTGGTTGTCGTTTATAAGCTTGTGCCGTTCTAGATGCTTCACCACTCTCCTCCTGATAATCTTCTCCATGACTTTGCATACTATACACGTCATTGACACTGGTCTGTAGTTTAGTGCCTTGTTTCTGTCTGCTTTCTTAAAACTGGGGACTACATTTGCCGTCTTCAATA